>NW_017566852.1:103400-330490 GCF_001661335.1 Babjeviella inositovora NRRL Y-12698 | reverse complement strand
CTTGCGAACGTGGCGTATAGCATCTTCCATTCACAGACAGGATAAGCTGCAGTAGCAATCCCCGCATCCTGCGCCGAAGTGATTGGCAAGAGGTTGCATGGTCCTCTATTCGTGGAAGGTTCTATTGTCATATACTTACAAGCAGGGGTATATCGTAATAAACTGTCTACATCTGAAATTCCACTAAGCTAATACCCGTTTTGAAGCCACTACATGTTCTGAGAGTTTCAAGAGTATAAGTACGGCAGGAAAGTGCCTATTCTTCCCTGGTCCTATTGTCGTTTGCGTCGGTTTAGGACATAGCTACGTCATTTACGCAGGAATGTTTTTTTTTTTACTTTCCAACATTCTGTGTAGTACTTGGGGTTTGCAAAGGGATACTCGAAACTGGAGTAATGTCTAAACTGGTTGTAAGTTAGGTATATTCATCCCTGTCAGACAACTTGTAGATCTGAATGCATCTTTGATTATGATGTGGTTGCACAGATGGCCAATCATTAGGCCAGATAGTGTACTTTGGCTGGAACCGAGGAAATTTTCGTGCATGCAAGTGATAAATTACATATTACGTAGTCACTCTAGTTGCACCTCATCTGGATATCACTATGTCCTCATTAGCTGTCTTATATCAACACGTCGAGTATAGTCATGGGTTAAATCCGTGGCTTAGGTATATCAGAAAATCCGTTGTATATCTGGACTTATCGGTAAGAAAATACCACATATTACCTTGTTCCACGGACCTTAAGAGGTAACCAGTCTGAATCGGTAAAATATCAAGGCATACTAATTCATAGCGCTTCAAACAAGTGCACCTACAATGCTTTTCCTGAAGGTTACTTGAGACTATCCGACACCACAACTTCGATAAAGGATTCATAGTTGTGGTAGACTCAAATAAGATATGCTTTTGGAGGATAGGGACAACCTGAAGGGATCGCGGATCGGTACTAAGCCAAAACTGGTATACCAAGCATCTCCAATCCTCTCCGTAAAATCCAACATGACCTGGTCGGGATGAGGTCTGCTTGACCTTAAACTGTGCATAACTTCAACAACAGGCACCAATTGACAGTTTATGCCTTGTATTAAACATGCCATTGAACCCTGCTGCCATCGGTAGTTATACTCACCTCCAATAGGATGATATACATACACCGATTGTACAATGTTTCAGAATCTTGGACGCTTTTTCTTCGTAATTATGGGTAAACATACATTTGTAACCTGTTGCAGTCAGGTCTAGCAAAACCGAGGTATAACCAAAGTACCCAATAATATTATTTTGGCATATCCATTAGGATAATTCCCTTTGGCATAGAGGGAACAGCTTGTTAGTGGCTACGATGGTGGAACACAGGCCTGTTAACTGGTAGAATATACCTATAGTGTAAGAGAGCTAGCAGCCAGAACTCAGTCACTGTTCTAATTGCTCCCAAGCATTGTCCCATATTACACAGTAGATACTATAAGATATGCCATTTCAAGTATACAAAAACTAAGAAAACATTGTCCAGAATGTGGAGAGGTTTGAAATCGCAAAATTTGGGGGCTGGCTGTCAAAGCTCTAACCCCACCCACCAGAAAGAGATTACTTACCAACATGAGCCACCTCGACGTAGGAGCTTTCGGATTTCTGCTGGGAGTGGCTATCGGCATCGTCTTCGATACTAAGCTGTCCGTCTTCCACCGTGTGGTCGGTAACATAGATGAACACCATTGGAGCTGCAATCAACAAGGATCCGGCTAACAAGCCCCAGGTACTGCCAAAGATAGCCATGTACAGCTTCCCCAAGGAGTCCAAACGCCAGATAATGGCGGCACCTGCAGACTGAATACCCTTGTAGAAGCCCGCGTACAACGCGGCCTTTCTTGGCTTGTTGGACAAAGCCCCCAAGAGCCAGTAAACAAACGACTGCCAGATAGCATCGAACGCACCATAGAACATGAACAAGAACATTGGGCCGATGTATGAGCGATCCGTGAAGTCAATCTTGGTCATGCTCTCGACCGACTCGCGGGTGAAGCCCTGTTGGAATTTGAAACCACCACCCCAAATGGCCATGGTGCAGGAAAACAACACCACCCAGCCAATCCGAGCACGCATCTTACGTGAGAAGCGAGCCCAATCCAAAAGGAAGCCGATGAACAAGGCCCCAACCATTTGCATCAACCAGTAGAGCAACGAGTTCAAGGATCTGGTGCGCAAGTTGAAGTGGCCCGCATTGAAGTCACTCTGCTGGTACGTATAGAACCAGTTCGAGGCAAAAAACATTGGGAACAACGTATAGATCATTGGCTCGGTCTTTAAAATGTGGAAGAGCTCGAGTAACTCCTTCTTCAACAGCGGGTTCTGTGGAGCCTCAACGCGGGTGCCATCTGACTTCATAACCTTAGACACTGGCAACAAGAGCAATGCTACCAAACTCCCACAGCACATCAAGGCGAGGAAAGCCGCAAAGGTGCCATCGGTGGGCTTGCTCTCCTTGTCGTGGATGTTTTGTGCCAAGGGAATGACAGACCCAATCACGGCTCCCAAGTTGAAGATGATCCAGAAAGTCATGATGGCCTTACCCTTGTTATTCTCGGTAGGATAACTCAACATAATGGTACCCTGGGCCGACCAGAGACAAGAAGCACAGATCCCCAAAATCGCTCCCAGCGCAATCACGAAACCTGAATTTTCCGTGTGGACGAAGCACAACAACAGACCGGCGTAAAGGGCGTACCCTAAAGAACCAAAGCAGAGGGCATATCTCACCCCAATCATATTGATTATAGTCCCCGATACAAACCCGAGAACCAGGAAAGTGGTGTACAAACTCATGTTGGCAAGGTCGGAGGTGTGGATGTCGATACCCCCCAGGCCCCCTACCCCCAGCAAGGCATTAAACATGCCCGTGGTGAGAAAGCAGACAAAGGAAACAAAAATAACCTGCACCATGGCATTAGAGTATGGAGGAAGGTGTTTGCTAAAGCGACGATCGTACCACCTGTCTCCCTCGGAGACAGGCTCTCCCACAGGTGGATATTGCGGCTCAGCGTAGGCAGCCGTAGAGTCAGTAATGTTAGTAGTCATAGTGAAGTACCCTATGATTTGTGTTATATGATGATTCTATAAAGAGAGAGCCCAAAAACTGTAGAGATGGAGATGTATTTATAACTTTCATGCTTATCTTTCGTTCGTCGTTTTACGGTTTCGTCCGCCATGCATGCAGATACAGTGTTTTTCTTCCGAACCCCAGCCGTGCACATATGTGTCACGCGCTAAGCATTTCTTTTTCTTTTCTCCGCTGGCGAGGAGATGTAACATGATTCCATTATGTAAAACGCTAATCTCCAGGTTTCATTCGTACCAACGTTCCATTGCATGTTTATCGCTCCCCTCTTCCGCGCCCTGAGACACGTATGTTCTCTCTCGGTGTCCAGTCTCCTGGCACCTGTCTGAGCGGCACTGTGTTACATTGCCGTCTCCAACAAGTGTTTCAGAAGAACCTGTGTTTGTCAGCCCATGAACCCATCCGAGCAGCGCGGCCAAATTGAAGACGGACCTTATATATCACCCAATCGGCTGTATCCCAGGTAGGCAATTACCCCCGCAGAACAACAACCATGATCAGTTCTACCTTAGCCCAAACGCTCAGCTCCACCCCTATTTTCACCCCATCGGTGAAAACCACTGCTTCGGAAAAGCTTGTTAGGTTGTTGACCGATTTGCACCACGACTTTACCGGCTTCATTCACCAGCAAGATTCTATATCTCGCTTCACAACATCCCTTGTGGGCTCCTTCAAAGAGGCGGTCTATGCCTCGCCTATCACAATGATCCCTACCTTTTACAATAAGTCTACTGGGAACGAAACAGGACACTTTGTAGTGATTGACTTGGGCGGCTCCACCCTCAGGGTTGCTGTGGTTCTGCTTGCTCTTACCAATACCCAGATCTTGGCCGAAAGGTCGTGGGAGATCAAGGATTCGTTCAAAGTGTTGAGCTACGAGTTTTTTGCCTGGATCGCCGAAAGGGTTGAGGAGGTCTTGGACATTCAGACGGCCGTCGATAAGACGGGAGGCTTAATTCATGTTGGTCTCACTTGGAGCTTTCCGGTCAAGCAGACCTCTAAGAACTCGGGCATCATCCAGGAGGTGAGCAAAGGGTACCAGCTCACTTCCGAAGTTGCGGGCAAAGACTTGAAGGTCTTGATTGAGTCGGCGTGTTTGAAGAGAAAGCTTGAGGTACAAGTGGAAGCCATCATCAACGATGCAGTTAGCGTCTTCATCACCGGGGAGTTTTTCGATGAGGCGAAGCTTGCCATTGTGTTGGGGACTGGTACAAACAGCTGCTTACCCCTTCCAACCCGTTTGTTCTGTCAGGAGAAACAGGTGGCGAACTATGTTCAGAACGACAAGGAGTGTCTTGTCAACACCGAGTTGTCCATCTTTGGTCTTGACCTCCTTTCATATGCCACCCAGTATGATAAGCTCATCGACTTTCGGTTTGGCTTGTCCCCCGCGCTGATTAAACCTCACATGAATTTAGATAATGGAATTTTCCAGCCCATTGAGGAAATGACCTCTGGAAGGTACATCTCCGAACTTGTGCGCTTGGTAATGGTTGATTTTATTGCCCAGGGCCAGCTATTCCGTGGCGCGTGTCCGCTCAATCTCACCACAGCCTTTGAGTTCTCTGGAGAATTGGTGTGCTTTTTGAGTGAGACGTCGGACAATGACAAATGCAAGGCAAAGTTGTCGGAGTTTCTACAGGTAGAAAGCGACATTCTGCCGGTGATTGAAGATATGGATATTGCTGTGGTTAAGAGTATTATTTCTGTGGTTGTTGAGAGGGGGGCCTTTATTGTGGCTTGCTCCATCTTGGCCTTGTGCGAACTCTCTCAGATCTCAGGAGATGACAAAGTTAACGTTCCCTTTGTGGGTTCCATCCTCAACCACTTTGTGTCTTACAGAGAACAGGTGGAGAAGTTTTTGAACCAGGCACGAGAAACCCTTCCACGGAAGCACATTCCTAGGTTTTGCTTGAAGCATGCGGCCAGTAGCAGTGTTATCGGTGCTTCCGTAGCCGCTGCTGTTAACATGGCCTCCTCTCGTTCGTAAATATTAAAACGTATATAATTACCCAATGGGCTTAGATAATGAATATGTATATGACTACCCAATGAACTTAGATAATGGATATTTAATTGGTTTACTCTTTTCAGCGTCGCTACCAGAGCACCTCCCCATAACTTTACGCTTTGGAATATCAGTAGTCGATATTTTTCGAAAGATCACAAGCTCCGGACTTTGAATTTCTGGTATTGTTACACTCGAACGCTCATAATACAGAAAATGGTAACCATATAATAAGGTGTCATTCATGTTAGAAGTACTTCGTGCATAGAGTTATTGCATCGAGATATCTCGGCACTATGCACCACGTACAATTCCGCCTATAGTCTAGTTTAGTGCACGCTAGTCACCCGGCAGTACGGACACCACCCCTCTTTCCATAGCTAGTGCCACCTGTAGTGCAACGTTAGAAGGGGCTAGAATGCTTGGGGATACTGGGGGGGTGCAGGCTATACGGTTGGAGGCACTCAGCATAGGTGTGAGAGCGGAACTCCGCGCACGGCAATTTGAAAAGCGGTCTAGTTTGATGGGATGCAGCCTACATCGCATCTGGGTTCAGAGTGTAATCTTGGGCTGCAGCTTACCCCAATACAACATGAATGCAATTAACGTTTAAACTCTTGTCTTTACCGGTGCTTTCAGAAATTAGATGCCACTTGGCAGTTAAAGCTGTGTGGCCCACCTTACGGCATTTGATAAAACACAGCGTGTGAACCGTGGGTCAGAATTCATGCAGCATGCAAAGCGGAAGTTATTAGCGAATGACTTACCCCGCGCCGATCAAATCCTCTATAGGCAATAGGAGTTTCCGGTCCATTGATAAAATAACCTTTTGGATGTACTTGCTACTTGAGTGAAGTTTGTGGTACCGGAAGATACAATGAAACGTTATCATAGCACTTGTAGCATACCAATCGGCGAAAGCAATGTAAGAATAGCCATGTATATATCTTATGGGGAGTGGCTATGGCCTGTGTGCTCTAAGATGCCTGGGGGTGAAAAAGTTCATATTCCGTTTGTAGGCTCGATTCTCGATCACTTGGCTTACAGAACTCTGGTGGGGATGCTTTTGCAAAACCTGGGCTCCCAAAGGATATCCTCAGGTTTTACTCTGCCCAATCAATAGCGTGGTTGTTTATGTCTGGTATCACCTCTCATTTACAATGTTTATTAGATCCAAATACCCCCTCATATTTGTTTTAGGTTTTCATTTGCAAGTATTCTAGGAATGGTATTGTATATTGGTAAAAACGAAGGGTCACTCCGTGTCTTTGAGGGTCTAATATAGTTGGATTTTCTGTATGCAGAGCCGTCATTAACACTGTAGCACTTAGCTAGTGCCGCCCTCTAAGATACCTTTATTTCTTTGTATAGGTCGGAATTTTACAAGCCGAGTTGTCTCCTCGTAAATTCAGAGGTGCATATAGTATCGCCCGTTGTCCGCCAGCAGTTTATCTAACGCCGGCCGGGCGGAAACATGGAACAGCTAGCGCAACTATAAACAGTATTAAAATAGTTCGAGTGGGGTAGTTGCGGAGTACAGGCCATGCAAAGCTACATGAGTTCTTGTAGTGACGCCAACTAATCTCTTGGCCGGAGATAAGAGACGCGGGCCGAGTACAAATGGCATATCCCGCCCCGGATGTTCTGGTGTTGCAGCAGTACTCTCAGAACTCCACTAGTTTCTGACATTCCCTTGCGGTGTATTTTGATCTAATGCAACATGCTTATCAGTGTGACCTCATACAACTCTGGTTTTCAGATCTCGTTTGGCAGGAATTCTACATCAAACTGGATGCAACCTGCGAGCACTGCAGGCCTACGTGCAAATTTTCATACAGCATGCGTTTACTCCTATTTCTCCCCATGGGGGAGTCGGGTCTTTTGGTGGGGGTGGGAGCATAAGCTTGAATACTTTTACAGAAAATAATGAAGTGAAAATTCGGTCACAAGACATAATCACCTCTGAAGAGATAAAAAAATTGTACTGGACCCCTGGGTTTTTTTTTTTTTTTTTTTTTTGACATTTCCATACACGCATACTTATACTAACATTGGGTGATACCTGACCTTGAAATAATTCACACTAGCTTTATTAATATATAAAACTACAAAAATGATTTGATCTTGTTCGCAGCAGAACTGTCTGCAACGATGAGAACATTTGGGTGGGTTTGCAAGAAAGTACATGGAAACTTGCTCCCAACTGGCCCACTTGTCGTTTTTTGTAAAGCAAACTGCTTTGGTTTCCCGATCACAATAATAACCACCTCCTCGGAGTTATCCAAAACCGTAGAGATCCCCACCGATAACGCAAACTTTGGCACCTTGTTCGGGTCGTTGTCGAAAAATCTACTGTTGGCCTCCAAGGTGCTTGGGGCAAGGGTTACCTTCCTGGTAAGCGAATCTCTAGAAGAACCGGCTTCATTAAAGGCAATGTGCCCCTCTGGGCCCAATCCTCCTAAAAACAACTGAATGCCCCCGTAAGACTTGATTTTCGCTTCATAACGCGCGCACTCGGCCGCAGGATCGGCGGCAAGACCGTCTAAAATGTTGATATTCTCTGGCTTCATGTTGATGTGGTCGAACAAATGGTGGTGCATGAAGTAGTGGTACGACTGGTGGTCCGTTGGTGGAAGGCCAAGGTATTCATCCATATTGAAGGATACCACATTTTCGAAACTAATCTTGCCGGCCTTGTAGTAGCCCACAAGGTTCAGGTAGACCTTTTCAGGGGAGGACCCGGTTGGAAGACCAATGACAAATGGTCGAGATGGGGTTGGGTTGAACGCATTAATCTTTTCCACGATATATTCCGCAAGAAAATCGGACGCTTTTTCGCCGTTAGCAAAGACCTTTTGCTGCCTATAATGAAGTTAGTGTCTGAGGACAGAGAAACCAACGAGCGGGCTTCCAATATACGTACATTTAGGGGAGAGATAAGAGAGGTGTGGTTCGGATAACGCATGAAAATTAAAAACCTAGATCCGGTGATTAATATATAGTCTTTATCTTTGCTTCAAGTGTACTGCCTATAGGGTGGTCGTATTTCGGGCTACACCGTTGCTAATTAATTCACGATCGAGTGTAACAAGGTTGCATCGGCTCAGCGGCTGGGACTGTAGGACGGATTTTACCCGTCCCAGAGATAGGCGTACACGCGCATGACGTGCAGTAAATCTTAGCCCGAGTATCTGCCTTTTAGCCCAAGGTCATTAACCAGACAGAAATGCAACATGCTTACAGTATTGTGTCAGGCAATTGAGCTCCTGTAAGTATACAGTGCAGCCAAGACCAACGCTACGATCTAAATATTGTACCCTGTCTCTCTACGCTATATATACGGCATGCTTCCTGCTGCTAAAAGCTTCCACCCACATACTACCCTCAACCTCCACCTTTCCAATACCATGACTCATATTATCAAGCTTACAAACTGCTCTTTGTGCGACGAAGGGCTGATGCAGAAGAAGGACCTATGGGTTGATGCCCACCGAGGGGTCATCATCAATGCTCCGGTTGGGGCCATTGTTTACGAAACCGTGGATATGACCGGGTTGGTCGTTGCTCCCGGCTTCATCGATGTGCAAATAAACGGAGCCTTTGGGTTTGATTTTTCCCGTTCCGTTACAAATGAAAATGAGGTCAGGCTGTATGTCCAGGACTATGAACACGCCATGAGAAAGTACTTGTCGACCGGGGTCACCAGTATCTGTCCTACCTTGACTTCCAGTTACCCTGAGGTTTACCGAAACGTGTTACCGCTTGTGGGCAACAAACGTGTCAGCGACCAGACGGAGTCGTTAGGCGCGCATTGTGAAGGGCCGTTCATTTCCCGCGATAAGAAGGGGTGTCATCCCGTGGATTGTCTCGTCACCGCGCCGGCAAAGTTCAAGTCTATGGAGGAAGTTTACGGAGCCGACAATTTCAAAAACATTGCCATCATTACTGCTGCTCCGGAGGTGGAGGGAGTTTTGGAAACCATTCCTCGGCTCGTCGAAAGTGGCGTTACCGTCTCCATCGGGCACACTACCGCCTCCTACGATCTTGGGGTTAAAGCAGTTCAACAGGGTGCTAGCATGGTTACCCATATGTATAATGCCATGCCCCAGCCACACCACCGCACCCCGGGGATCTTTGGTCTCCTTGGCATGGCCTTAGATGAAGAGTCGAACGAGGCCCATACCACAGCTGAAGGGCCTTACTTTGGTCTTGTGGCTGATGGCGTGCATCTACACCACTCGGCCGTCAGTATTGCCTATCACAGTGCCCCAGATAAGTGCATTCTCGTCACCGATGCCATGATGTTGATCGGGTTACCCGATGGCGTGTACAAGTGGGATGACCAGAAAATCGTCAAAAGCGGCAAGTACCTTCATTTAGAAGGTACTGACACCATCGCTGGTAGCAGCACAGACCTTTCGGAATGTTTGCGGAACTTGATGAAGTGGTGCGACATCGATTTGGCCACCGCCGTCAAGACCGTGACCAACCATCCTGCAATGTCTATTGGCATGGGCGCCACCAAGGGTTTTTTGAGACCTGGTTGCGACGCTGACTTGACTATTTTGGACAAGTTTGGAAACGTTCAGCAGGTGTACAAGTTGGGGAGGAAGGTCTTCATGGATTCCAAGATCCGTTCCGTGTTGTAATCTAGGTCTGGATCATTGACCTGAAACACTAACTTTAAAACTAAAGCTTTATAAGTATAGGACTGTCTAGTTTGGTTGAAAGTAGTGGGTACAAACCGATAAAGCCCAAGGCTAGGCATATAGTGAAACCACTATATTGCTGATATCTTGATACTCCCCGATCTATCCCTTGGACTTACTAGGGCTTATGGTTGCGTCTCCAGGAGTCTCCCAACCCACTTTTATAGATTTTTTGCTATCCGTAGAATATGCTCTGTATTTTTGGTTTATAATGGCACGTACGTAAGCCATTCAGAAGTTAAAACTATAAATTAATCCACGCATATCTTTGTCAGATTTATTCACAGAAAACTAGCTAATCTCTTTGTTGCGATTATCCCCACGCTTCGACTTCGCAGGATAACCCGGATACTGTGTACCTTACCTCGTGTATGCGGCCTACCCTTGCGACTAACGTTGAAATCCGTATCTAGTTTGGAAAAACCTCGTTAAAAACGCACGAAAAGTGGGCAATTAAGTTGAAGCTAGTTCTGGTATTCAACACCATCTCGGTCTACCGGATCGCTGTATTGAGACTATCTAAAAATATCTTACCCTTGGTGCCTCGCCAATGACCTTCACTCCAATCAGATAGCGCCCCCTTTCTGAGAACTTCCTCGGCCTTTTCTCCCTGCATATGGTTGCCGTATCTTTCTATATAAAGCTGCACCATGTCCACATGGAAGTCGAGTCAATATAATTAGACACCACAAAAGTCGATATAGTATACTCACAGGACTGACTTCCTTAGTGTGGAAGGCGCACAAACTATTCCAAGCACACGAGCTCTCCCAGGCATACGACCTACCTTGGGCACATAGACTATCCCTGATGGGTCGTGAAAATTCCCTGTGTGAACTTAAATGGCACGGCTCCGCCGATCGTAGAGCTCCGTTGTCTAACGTGCTCCACGATACTCCGAGGTCAGCATTCGCCCGCTTCGAAAATTCAGCCATAGAAACCACTAGACCTACGCCTTTTTTGATCGGCTCCCCAAACACTCAATCGTAAAAAAAACACAGGCCACTCCCATGGATGGCTTTTTTATTCTCGCTTTTGGTTTTTTCCTCTTACCGACCCAGTAGAGGTTGGTAATCATAGTATACCCCTGGCTTGCCAACGTTCATAACCAAGACATCTAGTTGACGCTTGCGCCACAGATTTGCCATGGATCTGCAAAGAGAGTTTCATATCGCAGCCAAGACGATAGCTGAGCTATTTCAAAACCCAGTATTGTTAATTAATAAACCTCATTCAAATATTGGCAAACTAGTTTGGTTGTTGTTTTAGTATATAAGTCTTCTCACAGGTCTAAAAAGTGCCGCCTCTTCCGTTCCTCGTCCATTCCCCTTCGGTAGGCTCGGTCGAAAAAAACGCCCGAAGAGCAGAAGCACATGCATCGTTATCAGAAAGCATCAGGCTGCAGTGTAAGTGCCATGTGGCTTTAGCGACCTAGACGAGTTCCCCTATCAGGCTTAAAGTGCAAATTAATTTGAGTCCTTACACAGCTATTATTCTTGTGGGCCATAATACACATACAAACTGCCCCTTACTGGAACTCATCCCTCGTTTCGTCTCTGCTTCCATTCCTCAGGTTTTCCTCGTAGCACCAATCGTGCTGCGCCTTGCTCCCAATCTGGATCTGTCCTGTACGAGAACTCCACAGTCATGCCTATATATGCACAGCGACTCTCGTCCCTGCAGGCCAGAAATAGCTTGCTATTTGTTATTGTTTTTTGCAGCGACCGGCGCCTAGCCTTAATTAGCTTCACTGTGACTTCTCCCTAAAGCGTAACTGCCAATCGGTTCTCGTTAGCGCTGTGGCCCTCATACTTAACTCTCCATTCCCGCTCATTTGAAGTGTCCTCTATCCCCCACCTCATCCAACCACATCCTCCGTATGACAGCCATCCACGCTTCAGTGCTCGATCTACATCAACATCTACCGCCGTATAGCTCGCTCTTGAATCCCACCACCCAGTATGACTATCTGACCCACTCACTCATCCCGCTCGATGAGCGACGGGTGTTTCAGTTCACCCCTCCGCTCAAAGGGGTTGTCAATAAGGAGAAGCTCAAGATGCGCTACAAGTCGCTTCTCTCGGACGTCTCCCGCACCCGGTCCATCTTGTCCCTCAAGATCTCCAACTTGGTGCTGCTGCAGATTCCTGACCTGACACCGTCGCCTGCTCTTCCGTCAACCATCTACGCTCTTCCGTTTGAGATAACCGCCATGATCTTGTACTACGTCAACGACCACGAATCCTATTTGAGCCTAATGCAGGTGAACAAGTTTTTCTACAAGCTTACCAAACCGTTGCTCTACGAGTCGCTTGTGTTTACCTCGACATATCGGTTCGCACAGTTTGTCACCCTAGTGCGCTTGGACCACAGCGTGGGTTACTTGGTTAAGAGCTTAGACATGTCGCAGTTGCAATCAAACTTCGACCGCTTGACCCACCTTGAGGAAGCCGAGGCCGTGGCTGAAATAGCTGAGGCCGAAGTGCAGCCAGCCGAGCGTCCCGCGGAACCACCTGTGGATCAGCCCGGAACGGATGGGCGCCGCGAGGTCCCTGATACCCACCGCTACATCTCTTCCTCTGCCGTGGACAACTTCCAGGACTGGGCCGGCTGGCGCGAATGGAAGTTCCTGAAAAACCCGTTGTACCGGCCGGTAGTTCCGTTGACCAAGTACCGGTCCCGCGCCGTCTCTACCGGTACTACCGCACTCTCTGTGGGTACCCGATCCTCCGTGCACTCCTCAAGGTCCTTCTCCGCCTCGTTCTCCGCCTCCCTCTCCAGTTTCTTTAGCCTCAAGCCTTCGCTCGACATCAAACGCTTTCTCAAGAAACGCAAGCATGTCAAAAAGCCCTCCAGGACCTACGTGGAACGCCATAACGTCGTGAGGCTCGAGCCGGTGGCCGAGACGCTTGACTTGTCAGCCTCACGTAACGTGCGCGCCTCCAGGTCGCCTGCGCACCCGCTATCCAACAACATTTTGAGGGAGTACATCAATGCCAAGGACGTTCCCATCGGAAGCTTGTTGCACGTGATCCACTTGTGCCCCAATCTCGAGTACCTAAACTTATCGAAGTTGGTTCTTTCCGTGGACTACCAGATTTTGGAGGTGTCAAAATTCCTGGGCTATGATGTCGGTTCTACGAACTACCCCAAAGACCTAACGGTCCACACCGCCAACATTATGCGGCAATCTCTCGATGAGTTGCTGCGCACCAGAGTGGCCTCATCTGGTTCCGACGCTGCCAGCGTGTACTCTCCCTCTTTTGTGTCGCACAGGAAGACTGAGAGCCCGTACCTCGATGCGGACATGACCTCCATCACGTATGTCAACGACTTTGAATCCCTCTACAGCGTCTCGACGCCCGTCTCACGTGGCTACAGCCAGTTGTACTTGAGTGACTTGAACTTGAAGTCCATCAACCCGATTTCCCTCGTCTCTGTTTCACAGAAGTCCGTTCTCACCGCCATAAAAGACTGTTGCTTTCGGTTGCAGCGGTTGGAATTGCAGTCCCTCACGTGGTTGAACAAGAAGATCTTGTCTGAGTTCGTGGGCGAAGCCTCCGCGTCAGACTTGCGGGAGTTGGACTTGACCAATGCCGGCATGAGCAAGAATTTGAACTGGACGAAAAATCTCACCGTCACTCAGCTCCGATACTTGTTATTGAGCGACGAGAACCGTGAGGAGGACTTGCTTGAGGAGGACGAGAATAATCACCTCATGGTGCGTCGCGGCAGAATTGGTGAAACCTACATAGTTTAGGATTCTCGCCATCCCCTTTTCTTTTTCACTTATTCCATTTTTACTTTAAATTTCTGGACTCTAGTTTCTTTTGGCGCTTTGCTTTGTTTTCTGTCTTTTCCCCCCTTCTTATACCCCTTTGTTCTTTCGGTTGGCGTTTTGCCCTGTACTACTTTCCCTAGGAGCCTCCTCAATGTATGACATCCCTGAATAAAAGGTACTACACTATAGTGAAATAAGTTAGGTGTAATGTACAGAACTTTAGGGCTCAAGAAAAACCCCTTATATACTGCTTGAACAGGCCCCCACAACTGTGTCCGACTCTGGAACCAACCCGGGACAAAGAATTTGGCCATAGGGCGTAAAAAAAAATTGAATAGCGCTGCTCGGTTTCGATCCGAGGACATCAGGGTTATGAGCCCTGCGCGCTTCCACTGCGCCACAGCGCTGCTGCAATAACATCGAACCTGTCCAATTAGTCATACGACGGAGAAACAAAACAAAGGTCTGTATATGCTTGTGATTAACCGTTTCTTAATCTTCGATATTTAGTTTCTAAATGCCAATTAATATTGATATTATAATTAAATCAGTATTAGTAGAACTATAGCTGCGGTATTTCACCTGTACATGTAGCTGGACATAGCGTTTTATAATAAACTCATCACAAGAGATTGAGAGCCGTAGCTACCAACATCTAGAGTTATTGAAAGAAAGCCTCCTTCACTGGCCCATCCACTCTCCCTTATGCGCGACTAAAACTGCACTAGCCGTATAAGAGGGTGGAATGGATGCACGCTGGTGGGTACCCGTCTACTACAGCCTTTCTTACGCTCCGCAAGTTTCCCGTCGCACAGAGACATCTATCACACTATAATCGTTTTCAAAAAACCTGCTGCAACCCTTTGCCGAAAATCCCTCTAATCTTCTCCGGGTTCTGCTTGCTGAAGGCGACCAATACCGCAAAACTAAAGCTAAATACAAGGGCCTCGATCTCGAGTTCAGCCTTGTTGTCCACCGGTTCCTTCGTTTCCCGGTCCCCAAGGTCAAACTGCGGCTTCAGTATTGGCGGAAGCAAGGCGCTCAACGCCTTTGGAGCACAGAACAACGCCAACTCCTTCTGACGCTGCTTCCTCTCCACAATACTACTGAGTCCGGCAATGAAGGAGCCACAGGCAACGGCGTACAAGGAGTCAAACTTCTTGTAGCTGATGCCAAAGTATGGAGTCAAGAACCTAGGGCCCAACCGGGTCCGCACGAGACACACACCGTACCAGTTCAACGCGATAAAGGTTGCCAAGAAGGAGGACGATCTGAGGGAAGACTGGATACTGCGGATAATATTGGTGATCATCAGCTTCCGCGAGCGGTTCTTAGGGTTCATGGCCAACTTTATCCCGAAAATCAACGCGTTCAACGGCATATACAAGGAAAGGCCAAAGCGGAGCCCCCGTGCGAAGCGCCAGAGTGCATTCACCTCACAGCTGTCGGAAATGTTGCTGTGTACCAAGGCACACGGGATGGGTATGGTCTTGGAAAGGTCGCCCACGTCGGGGTGCATACCAAACTTTTCTGCCGCCTCCACCAAGACTCGCTCCTCTCCGTTTGGTGAGCACTCGCCATACCGGATCTTCTCGTGATGCAACATGTTGAGCGCCTTCACCAAGCCGTTGTCCATGTTGGCAGCGGAGGTGATCCAGTCACGATACAGCGGTGGCAAGCGCTCTGGGTAGTAGAACCAACAGAACATGATGACGCTCGTGCACGCGTTGAAGAAGATTACGTCATTGAAGTGGTACATCCATGCTGGGGTGTGCGGTGCAAGAATTGTTGACAAGACCGTGTCTGTGGCTCTGACAAAGAGCAAGAGGGTCATATCGAGGGTATAGAACCGGTTTTTACTGATAATGTGGTGCTGGTAGTCCGGGAAGGTGAGAAGCGAGGAGGCCAAGCTGGCGAGTAACGCAGACGCAAATGGTACCACGCGTTTGTATTTTTGTCCCGGGAGCACACGGGAAAAGAACGGCTCCAATACATTGATCCCTAGCACAAGCTTGGTAGCGAACATGGGGAACTTTCCCGGGTGCAACGCGTTTGCCAGGATCTTGAGTAACGCCGAGAGAAGCCCCTTGGACTCTTTCAGTCGGGCGCTCTGATAAATTTTGGCCAAGAACTTGGGAAGCGTCACGTAGATGAACGCAATGGCAAATGCCTTTGAGGGGCTAGGGGTGTTAGAGCGTGCTTAGAGAGCGTGCAAAACATACTCACGACTTCAAGAGCCGGTCAATGATGAACCGGGCCCATACCGAGCTCTGGGGCTTTGCTAGAGCATACATGGTAAGTGTAGGGTGTTATTCAGCGTGCGGAGTCGGATGAAGAAGAAGATTCAAATGAAGATAAGTTGTAGTGGCTAGGAAAGCAGAAAGTGTCTGGTAACGGACATGGGGCGAGTGTATTGATGCGGTTAAAACGCACGTGCAAATGTCTACGAGAAAGCCGAGGCACGCGTAGCGGCGGGGTAGAGGCCTAACAGAGGAGATGGCCAGACGAGATATAAACATGTTAAAAGCAGGCTTGGAATATGTAGATTTGGCTTAGTTTTCAAGCTTAGATTTACAATATAATGGATTGCGGTGTTACATTCCTTGTGGATAGTTAGAACTATATATATATGTAAACGGGTTACGGATTGGTGGAGGATTTCTGAGGGGTGAAAGAGGGAAGAAGGTAGTATCACCTCCTAGTGGGTTACATATAAGATTGGAGGAAGGTAAAAAACAGGGAGTAGGTTTCAGTCATAAAAGGAGAGGGAAGAGCTAGGGCGGAAGTACTAAATGTGGCGAATTACCCCAGACCATATGTGACGTAGTCCTTCAGATATACCCCACGTTGCGACCTCTCCTGTCAAGCAAATATCGTCACTTACGGGATTAAAGGTATAAATAATTATATTAAAGAATGTGCGCTAAATTAAATCTGAGATATCCATATAATTTCATTGAGAGCGTCTCCCGATTTATAGCCTCCCTTCTCAGAGGCTTGTCCCGGGCACCCTACCCAATAAAAGATAATGTATCATCCTACAAGTTCAGACTAGCATAAAATTAGTAATCTCGCCTTCTCTATCAAATTACTAACTCCATACTTACTCGTGAGCGCAACATGGGGCTTGCTGCAATAAGGTAGTTGGAATGACCTCGATAGAGTATCCATCTGGGTCATTGATAAACGCAATTTTCTTAATAAACCCCTGGTCATACTTCAAGCCCCAGGAAACCGCTGGAAACTCGGCCTCAACCTCGGCACAGAACTTTTTAGGGTCATCGCACGAAACACAGATATGACCGTACCCGGTGTAGTCGCCTGAGTTACCGTTGTGATAGCCCTCAAACGTGTCATCAGACTCGGTACCCCAGTTGTGGGTCAATTCGAGCACGGAAATACGGCGAGCCTGGTTCCCGTGATCCTCGGTGTTCTCCACGTAGGCATCGTCATGATCGTAGCCCAAGAAGTAGAGGGTAAACTTGGCTCCCTCGTGGACACGGGTGCTAAACAACTTGAACCCAAGCACCTTGGTGTAGAAGTCAAGCGACTTCTTAGGGTCTTTGACTCTCACCATTGTGTGGTTAAAGACGGCGGAGCTGACCTCGGACTTTCCCTCAACCTTAGCAAAACCATGCTCGATCAACTCCACCCAGTAGCCGTTAGGGTCCAACGCAAACGCAATATTCTTCTGTCTCCCATCACTGACCTTCTTCTGGAACTTTACACCCTTGGCTTCCAACTTCTTGCAGTACACCTCGAGGTTGTCCACAGAGAAGCAGATGTGGCCGAACCCTCTCAACGTTTCACCATTACCGCTGTTGATCTTGAAGCTGTCATCAGACTCAGACCCGTGGTTGTGACACAACTCTAATACCCCGGTCTTAGCTGCCCAGTTGGTAGATTCGTCGGCATCAATACACATCATGTACAACGAGAACTTCTTTTCAGGGAAGTCGACCTTTTTGATCAACGTCATCCCAAAGTGTTCCTCGTAGAACGGAACGGACACCTTAGGGTCCTTGATCCGGAGACACGTGTGGTTGTTTTGGAAGGAAGTGTCAATAGATGGCATGACTGGTATGAATGGAGAATGAGGATATGAATAAAAGTTAAGTGGATAGACGCTTCTTAAATAGGCCAAAGAACCTCTCCGCGAATGGGGGGAATGCTCACGTGACAAAAGCAACCCTCGGAGCCGCCTGACTAACAACTCCGAGCTATTTATAAGCAATGCACCGTTGGCACGTGGCTAGCTCCATGACACGGTTAGATCGGCACAATGTACGAATTACGAGGACAGAGCCGTATGTATGCCATGCGGCACCATGAATAATACCACCTAGTCCTGGCTGGCTTTGACGGTATTCCGGCAGAGTCTCGCCTCTTCGGTGCAATGATACTGCGTATTTTACAACGCGGTAATGGCAAATAAAAGACGTTTTATAGGCAGATTCGAGCACCAGGATATTGTTATGCCCAGTTCAATTGATACGGTTGTAGCTCTGGAGTTCCTTGCTTTTACGGACAAGCATTTGCGCCTTGGCTGGTCCTGGATGGGGGTTGAACATTGTTGGTACCTACCAATTGGGTAGCTACCTCTGCGTTTTCCGTTGAAGAAATCATTGATGGGAGGCTTCTCGTATATGATGAATGTGGAGCTAAGAAATCAGATGTGTATAACGCCAAGATAGAGACCGCTAATGAAGTGAGAAAATCAACAAAGTGGGAAAATCAATGAAGCGGATTACGTAGATCAGATGGTGTATAGTAGGTGGATTACGTTGACAATGAGGAGAAATAGTTAGCCTGACCTCGAAAGTAAGCCAAACACTTTTAACATCTAAGGTTAAACCGACCCTCAAGAGATCGGTTCCTTAATCAGGTACCAGGGCGTGTCCTTGTCGGCCTTCCAACCATTTGGTCCGACATATCTTAGACAGTTCCAGGTCTAAGAATAAAAAGCAATGGAGGCGTCAGGAGTCGAACCCGAGACCTTCCACATGCGAAGCAGACGCGCTACCAACTGCGCCACACCCCCATTATATGCCATTTCAGTCATTATAAATAATCATCCATGGAAGTCTAGATTCTTGACCTAGAAATGAGCCGATTTTACCTCGTGTGTTTGTCAATTTTTAGCAATCTGCCGTTGAATAATGTTGGCGCCAACGGTAATAAATAATAGTTAATGGTTAATAAACTACTTATCCTTTGGTAGGATAACAACGTCATGAATATTTAAATATTTTATGTCCGTTAACTCTAACACCAAGGACAAGTGAGGACTCCATGTGCTCTTCTATAAAGTTTCGATTCCCTCAGTAAAATAGCTTTTGATTATACTGAAGTCACTCCTGAGACATTATTTAATGCTCATTTTAAGGCACTATATGAAATTCTTCTAACAGACATCACACGGTCTTACGACGTCAGATGTGCACACGAACAGATTTCAACATGTTTAGAATATCTACCGCGCTTACTTAGCATCAAGACGGACTGATAAAAAAAGACAGGAATGTATCTTTTCGAACAAAAACAACAAATTAAAATCTATAAATAATGGGGGTGTGGCGCAGTTGGTAGCGCGTCTGCTTCGCATGTGGAAGGTCTCGGGTTCGACTCCTGACGCCTCCATTGCTTTTTATTCTTGGACCCTCACTCTCTTCGGTCAGGGAAACCTGCCAATGAATACCTTACACTCAACAGAATAGACTATGAATACCTACTTCCTAGAAACAGATTAGGACAATAATATTCCTTTAGTACACTATACCGATAACCTAATTTGGAGCTTTGACTCTCTGACTTTCCACATCGTGAACATGTTCCACGTTCTCCGCCTCGTCCTTGTATTGTAAACTGGCAACATCATAATCGTCGGAGTCATCCATGTGGGCTATCCCCACTATTTCACGCTTCTCAGGTCCTATGAAGGTAATAAGCAAAAGATAGCCGAACACACAGCCCATGAGAATAGCCATCACCTTGGCATAGTTGTAGACACCTGGCCTCGCCACTCCGTTTGCATCATAGAGCGGGAATCGTTCACCGATGGTGGCTTCGATCGTAGAAGACGCGGACGAAGCCAAGTTACCTAATTGGTAAGAGGTACCCACGATGAACGATCTCCACTTAGGGTCGGCCAAGGAGGAAATATGGGCTGGGACGACACCCCAAGCTCCCTGCACAAAGAACTGCAAGAAAAAGACACCAGCGTTGATTCCAGAGTTACGGATAAAGGCCCAAGGATAGATCATGGCACCACCCAAAACACAAGAGATCATGATGGACAAGCGACGCCCGAGGAAGGAGGATGCATGGCCCACAACAACACCACCGGCGATAGCGCCGAGGTTGGCCACCGAGTTGGTGACAGTAGAACGATTATCGCCATACCCAAGCTGCTTGGTTAACAACGTAGGATACAAATCCTGGGAGCCGTGAGAACTAAAGTTGAACCCCGCCATCAACAACACCAAATAGACAAACATCAACCACTGAGTTCTAAGCGACTCCTTTGCATTCTTCCAAAACTTGGATCCTTCCACGCCTTCGTTCTCCTCGACCTCCATCTTTCTGATGAATGCGTCAGTCTGGGGGAGAGATAACCTCCAGGCAATGAATAACACCGGCGGACCCGCACTGAACCAGAAAATGGCTCTCCACCCCTTTGGTGAATTGTCCACAATGGCTCTTTGGAAAACCACAGCCAAGAGATATCCCAACGCGTATGCTTCCTGAAACATACCCGAGATAATACCCTTGGCATCGACTGGGCAATCGTCAAGAGCACAACTGGCAGCATTGCCGTAAATACCCCCCATCGCAATCCCAAATATCGCTCTAACTCCCAAAAATTGCTTATAGCTGTTGATGAAACCAGTACCGATTTGGATAACAATCAATATGCCCAAGCAGGTGATCAAGGGGTACTTGCTACCGTATCTATCACCCCATAAACCAAACGCAATAGAACCCACAGATCTGAGCATAAGAACAAGTGTGATACCCCAAGTGATATCCTTAACCGACACGTCCAACGATTTGGCAATGGCACTGGCATTCAAGGACACGGAAAAAAAGTCAAACGAATCCCACGTCCACGCACAGAGGGCAACCCCAAAAAAGGACCAGTTCTTTCTGGTAAGTTGGCCCAATGGGCGGAATGGGTTGAGGTTATGTTTGCTAGCACGCAACTGTTCGCTTGTCGGTAACAACAGAGTGAACCGGGTTTTGAGGTAGTTTTTGATAGTGACGGAATCGAGTTTGGGGGCCTGCATCGGTTCATCCGCCGGGGGTGGACGAGTCAGGTCGAGGACTGTCATGTTTAGTTTGTGAATGGTTGTAAAGCTGTAATCCCTCCTCACTATAACAGGGGGTATTTTGCTGTATTTATACGACGATCGCTTTTTCGGTCGTCAATTGTGGAAGCTGTGGCAAGCCTTGCCATTCCCTCTTGAGGCCCAATGCAGGACCAGTCATCGATGCGGGGAGAATGCGGGTGGAGCAGGGTAGGGCGCTAGTTCAAGGTGGACAGGTAAAAATAGTCCGTTTCCCGAGTTCTTTGATTATGTAGCATTGCATAAACGGAGAAACACCCCAAACGTAAGCATTTTCACCGACGCCTTGATTCCCACGTTAAGTTTGAGCTCCTTCTTGCCGCGTGCATAAACCATAGCCGTGTATCGGCAATCGCTCAGTGAGTGACCACCCGCATGCTTGGCCGCATAGGCTTACGAAGCAACGGAGAAACTAAAGCATCGGAAGATGCAGAGGCGTCATGCGTGGAGTGCCACCAAGAGCTTCTATCGAGATGAGGTCACTTGTACCGTACCACGGTCACGTGTATCCCTGCGGGAATATCGAATTGCCGTACAGATGCTTTCCGGTTACGGTTTCCGACTTAACCGGAGCCGAGAGGGTTACAACCGGGTAGAGCTGGGAGGCTCCTGTACATAGATTCGATCACGGCTATTCAATCACGCGTCCATGTTTTCGCCAAAGCTTAGCCATTCAACAGAATGTAAATAAGCCATATTCAAACTGCCATTTTGCAATTGTATATCAGTTCATTAATTTCAGGTTTTGCATTTAATATATTAATTTTCCTAGCCTGTTTATCTACAGATATACAGGGTAAAGAACCTCGTATGCGTCCCGGTGAGTCAGCCCGGTAGCTCTCAGAATGGTCGGAATCGTAGCCCGACTCAGGTTATATCGGGTCGAAAAACCCCCGTCACTGCCCACCCGACAGCCTTCAGTTCCCCAACTTGACAAATATACCAGAGCGCCGTAAGACAAATCCCGGTAATATTTCCATCCACGACGGGGCCCCCCATTTAACGGACAGACCCTGGCACTACGATAACGTACTGCGGCTCACGTGCCATGTCCCCGCTTTGCCTAGTCCGATCCGATTTCGGCCGTCTAGATGGAAATCAGACCTCCCAACCCTGCTGTGGAGCGAGTTATAGATCCCAGGCCGACTGGTCCACAGTGACCCGATGGTTAAAATAGTCGCCATGAAGATGGGAAGGCTTATTATTCTTTATTTTTTTCAAGCGCCCAACAATTATGGCCCGATAAAAGACAACTCCTGAATACCCGATAGTCTCCGTCCGGCAGGGGATTTCTCTCCCTGCTGCTAGTGTCTAATCATTTACAGTAGGAAATCGTTGCTCCTTGTTTCATGTGTTCTAAGAGGGCGTGTCGTAGCTCCATGGAATGGCTCTCGACTAGCATAATGGAATGTCAGAGAGTAAAAGTCCCTCCATCGTGGACTATGGCCAAATCCTTATTCGGTGGCCATGTGACTAAAACGGCACACCAAGGCTCTGCTGATACGCTCTAATTTGAAAGCTTCATTTCGGCAGACGATACGGAGCTTCAGAGGAATGTCCTGCAAACTTTAGCATCGGAGTTATGGGTGGGGAACCCAGGCTGTTTTGTGGTTTAAACTTTCGCGATGCTCTCTTATGGGCCGCTTGGCTTTAGCTTCGCTTTTCCTCCTCGAAGTGCGTTAATCCTGGTTGCAAACCTGTAATACATTAACGGGCATAAGGCAAGATCCCTATAAGCGCACCGTTCCTTTTTGGGAGGTAGGACAAGCGAGCCGTGAAACCGGAAATAGTCGGATCCTGGTTTTTGTTCGAGAAATTAGCTAGGAATAGTTGAGGCATATATGCAAGTTGAAGTCTGATCTGGTTTTGGGCTATTCTGGCCAATAGGCACAGTCAGGCCAGCTATTTGCACTGGGTCAGTAGTCCAACCATTGTGAATGTCTTGTGTACGCCCACCCTGTTGGTCCGTCCCGTCTCATGAACTTGTCACCTCGTGGCTCACCGCATGTTTTTCTTGCTGACTGAGCATGTCTTTGGAATTATTAATGTGATCGCACCTTTGAGGTTATTCTTGGGGAAATATGAGCTGGGACAACCCACTGAGAACCCAGCACAAAAATTCCAGTGAAAAGCAACCTAAATTGGTTCCAGAGCTGGGAACAAAAGGCCCAAGTATAGGACATGGTGCTCACCCAATATACATCATCATGAATGTGAGATGATAACTTATAGTGGGGGATACATGCCCCCAAGCATTCCACTGCTGAAAACCTCTCTTTTTATCAACAGTGTTGGCAACGGTAGAGTAGTTGGCCTTAGCAGTTTAATGAGGCAGAGTACAAACCTCCCAGACTATGATCAGCAACCAAGCTCTCAACTATTCCTTTGTATTCTTCTAAAACTCAGACCCTTCCACACTTTAGTTTCCTCAGTGCCTACCCTTATGAGAAAAGGATCCATCAGAAAGAATAGCCCCCGGGCGGTTAATAGTATCCGTGGACCGGTACTAAATCAGAGAATGACTCTCCACCCTGACGACTCCTAAATAGTCCCTGTTCTTTCTAGAAATCTGTCCTAATTCATCGGTTAATACGATGCCCGCGGGTATCGAAAGTGTCTTCTTGTTGTAAGTAAGGCGGCAAAGCGAGTTTCGAAGTTTTCAATAATGACGGTAAAGTTCTGATTCCTAAATCGATTTACTCTCCAAGTATGGATGGAATTCCGGCATAGTTCTCAACGTGAGAAATGTTGATGTCTACAGCGATAATTAATAATGACTACTCATAAAAATCTACTTGTCCTTTGGTAAGATAACAGAGCCCTGGACATGTAAATAGATTATGTATATTCGTTAATTATACTAAGGATAACAGGAATGCTGGAATTGTATTCCTCTTTATGGCTAATTGTTTCTTCCAGTAAAGTTGCTTTTGATTATCCTGAAATCACCTCTGAGTCATCATTTGACAAAGGTGAGTATGGCATTTCCTTACACAGACATTTAAACAATCCCGTAACGTCAAATATGCGCAGGGACATATTTCAACAAGACTTTTTTTGTTAAAGCCGAGAGCTGGGGTGAAGCAGAAGGAGCTATTTCCAAAGAACTATTTTTTCTGGTCATTGCGGGCGGATGTTTCTGAAGGTGAACATATTTCTATTAAACAAAAACTGGTATATAAACACTATTGGTTAATAATGGGGGTGTGGCGCAGTTGGTAGCGCGTCTGCTTCGCATGTGGAAGGTCTCGGGTTCGACTCCTGACGCCTCCATTGATTTTTAACATTTTCAAACCTGCACTTGCTGGGAAGACCAGGTTATTTCTTTCCCGTCTGATACGTGTAGTTGGAAAAGCCAGGGAAATTGTAGTACGGAGGAGTGCCCGGGATTCAGTCTAACGTAGAAAATGGAGCCTGTAGTAAAGGCGCTACATGTGCCTCGTTCTAAATGAGGCTACAGGCGTCTCATCTTAGGTGAGACATAGCTTCACCAGCCAATCTATATGAAGACCGACTGAATGTCTCCTTGTATATCTAGCTTAGATATAATGATCAATCAACTCTACTCGATTATATCATCACTACCTAGATATACTACAGGGCCTACAAGAAAAGTACTGGTAGCTAGGAGATTTATCAGACCCAAAGAGGAAGAACACAAAAGCCTTTAAACTATTAAAACAACTGAATAACTATTCCCACGTCTTAAATTCAAGCCCTATCTCTGACGGTCGAGACTTGATCTTGTACAGGGTCTTATCCATAAGCATGACGTCAGACCTGGAAAAATGTATAAATACACCCCCAACAAACTAACGAAAAAGATTTTCGTTTTACTTGTCCCTTTTCCTTCTGTGTATAATTCTCCCCACCCCAATTATTATTCATTCCACACATCTCCCTTTTCAAGCCCATTAAAACTCAGTCGTGCTACAAGATATAACTCGGTATATCACGTGCCAAAAATAGCCTGTGCAGTATTTATTATGGCTGCAGGCTGTATAACCGGCGAGCCAGTGATGTGCACAAACGTTTCTCTCTTCTCTCTTCCGCTCTTCATTAACAATACCACTTGCTTTGTAACCACCTCCCCATGAAGCTATATCTCAAGGAGAAACCGCGCACACTTGCACTTGTGGCGAATGACTATGCACTCATCTTTGTGTGTCCACCGCCGCCGCCTCTCACCTCCCGCGAGAAACACAAGCTCGCTAAAACGTTTTCCAAGCCCAAGCCCAGGTGCTTGATAGAATTCGTACCGGTATCATCCCTCCCGCTACAAGACTTCAAGGACATCACCGGAGCGCGTTCCGGGGCTACCTCCATCACGGGCTTTCTCGGGCTCTTGCCGCTCAAAAACCACATTTTCTTGGGGTTTGTGACGAAAAAAGCGCACGCGGGGAGCATAAACCCAACCCAGACCATCAACGTCATCAATGAGGTTGAGTTTCTCTGCCTAGACTCGAGCCAATGGGATCATATCAGCCAGTACCCCAAAGATGCCAATGCACCGGACACCAGCCACTACCCGTGCCAGGCCGTCACAAAGCTCTTGTCGTCAGGCTCGTTCTACTACTCGCTGCAGTTTGACATCACGTCAAACTACCAAGAGCGTGGCATGAACACCGAGTTTAAGATCATCGCCGACGGAAACGACTACTTCCGACGGTTCATGTGGAACCGCTTCATGGTGGACCAGCTCATCTCGTATCGTTCACGCCTCTCGTCAACCGAGCGCGAAATCTTTGACGCCTCCGGCTTTTTAGTCATCATCACCCGTGGGTTCGTGCAAACCGCGTCCATTTCCGATGTGGGCAACTCTGCGGGCTTGCTCACGCTCATTTCCAAACAGAGCTGTATGAAGCAAGGTGCGCTCTACGGGCCGCACGGGATGGACGAGATGGGAAACTGCGCGGGTTTTGTGGAAACAGAGGTCATCTACCACCTGAAAGAGCACTGTTTCTCGTATGTGGTGGTCCAGGGCGACTATCCCTTGATTCACGAGCTCGCTTCGCCCAAGACGGTGATGGGTTCCGGCGGAGCGACGTTTCCGCGGCCACCGGAGGTGGTGCAACATGCATTCAACTCGCACCTCGACCTTTTGCAGTCACAATACGGTGAAATCCATGTGCTCAACGTCTCGGGAACCTCCAAAAAGACCGTGCAGCAGGACTTGTCGGCGCAGTACCGCCGCAGTGCTCTCGCATTCAAACGCACCTCACCGATACCGGTCTCCTACACCGACTTGGATCTCCTGCGGCGACTCATCTCCAAGTGCACGTCGTCCATGCTTGAAAAGCGCATCGTGGACCAGTTTGACAAATCCATCGTGGACTTTGGCGCCTTTTTCTACGACGCCACGAAGGAGGCCTACATCGGGAAGCAGCTCGGGGTGTTCCGCATCAACTGCCACGACTCGGAGAAGGTCCACTTAGTGGAGCACGCCATTGCCAAAACCGTGTTCGAACTCGCCTTGCGCGACCTCAGCATCAACGTCTCGTACAGTCCGGGGTCCCTTGCCTCCTCTGTGTGGAGGGTATTGGAAAAAATCTGGGCCAGCAACGCCGCCGAGTTGTATCGCATCAGCACTAACTACATGGTTCCGTCAAGCGATGGTCGAAGCGCCAAGGGTGCGGCCCCCCAGGCCCACAAGGCCGGGATCGTCGGCACAATGGCCAAGAAATATCTCCTCAACCCGGTTACGGACCACTCGCTGAAGACACGGCACTACTTTGTGGTGGAGAAGCTCCTCGGTCGCTTGAATGACCAGTACGAGGTGACACTACACGATCCCATCCACGACTACGTTACTTCCGAGTTGGAGAAGAGGGAGAAGCTTTTCATCTCGCGCAAGGAGATCGGTGTGTTTGTAGGGTCGTTCAACGTAAACGCGGCCCAGCCCGAGGAAAACCTCTCCGGCTGGTTGTTCCCCGAAAGCAGCGGCTTTGATAGTGGCAAGTTCGACACGGCTGCGGATATCTACGCGTTGGGGTTCCAGGAAATTGTGGAGTTGAAACCGGGAAAGATGCTCAACACGGACGCAAGCAACCGCAACTTCTGGAAGAAAAAAATCCAAACCACCCTCAACAGCCAGTTCAGGGACGGAAAGAAGTACGTATTGCTCTGGGACGGCCAGCTCGGTGGGATTCTCCTCTTGTTGTTTGTCAAGTCCACACGGATTGACCGCATCACCAACATCGAGGGGCGGGTCCGGAAGACTGGGTTTGGGGGTATGAGTGCAAACAAAGGTGGGGTCGGGGTCAGCTTCAAATTCAGCGGCACCAATTTCTGCTTCATCAGTTCGCATCTCGCCGCAGGGTTGAACAACGTGGAGGAACGACATGTAGACTACAAGTCCTTGGCCCGCGGGCTCAAGTTTTCCCGCAACAAGCGCATTAAGGACCACGACGTGGTCATGTGGTTTGGTGACTTAAACTACCGCATTCTGCTCGGAAGCGAAGAGGTCAAGCCGATGGTAAAACAGGCGCGATACGGCGAGCTCTTCGAGCACGACCAGCTCGGACTCCAGATGACGGCTGGTGAGTCGTTTCCGTATTTCAACGAAGCCGAGATCAAGTTTGCCCCGACGTACAAGTTTGACAAGGGTACAGGTAACTACGACACATCAGAGAAGGGCAGGGTCCCCGCCTGGTGCGACAGAATCGTGACCTTGACCCGTAACGGAAACGAGTTGCAGCAGCTTTCGTACAACTCGGTGCCGGAAATCTGCTTCTCGGACCATAAACCCATTTATGGGGGGTTCAAGGCCCAGGTGAAGGTCATTGACCACACGGTGAAGCAAGAGCTCGCGAAACAGCTCTACGAGCAACGCCGCTTGGAGGTGGCAAAGACAACGCTAGACGCGTTGTACTTTAACAAACAACTCAATGAGTTGACGACCTTGCCTGTCAGTGGGCTTCCGCCGCCAAGCTCTGACTCCCGTAAGTGGTGGCTCGAGGGCGGCATGTTTGCGAAGGTATGTCTCGTGGACGGCCCCACTGATGACTTAGTCCTCAACCCGGAGTTGAGTATCAATCCGTTTGACGTGGAAGGTGGAGCCGAACAGCCGCCAGTGTTTATTTCTCGGAATGAGTGGAAGGAAGCTTATGTGGAGAAAGGTGTATGCTTATAGATTTGTTGATGACTGAGCTCTGTTTTTGTATATGCACCGAAAGTTACGAAGTTAAAATATACACTGGGACATATAAAGCACTACGGGTTGTAACTTGTGACAACATTACAAGCTTTGTTGGCGGGTATTTTAGAATAACGTAATGGCTGACCGTTCTTTCAAAGGCATGGATCTCTGAGCTACGGATTGGCCAAGGTTAGTGCGCCACGTTCAGCCTCCATTTGAGCAGAATATACTGTTTTGATATATCATAAATACTTTCTGGCAATCTCAATCAAGAAATCATCACCAATACGCATATGCTCGCCCTCAGTCACGTGAAACTGGATTCTGCTTTCTAGGTGCAACTTCTTCAACCCAACGAGATTATCCACATAGATTGGTGTCTTGTCAAACGCGTAGAGCTGGTTTTCCTCATCCCTGTCGCCCATAAACCACGCCGACTCCTTAGGCACCAACACTGTATCGTTTGCAAACTGTACGAGCACAAGGTTGTTCAATGTGCCAAAGTTAGCACGGAACGTATCCGTTTTCTCGTGCTCCACCTCGTTGTTCACAAACACCAAGAAGCGGGAGTTTTCCAAGTACTTTTCGTAGTTTTCGTTGAACGCACGGAAGTACTGTGCTGGAACAACCTGGTGTTGCACTCTGGAATTCCAGACCTGCGACTTTAACAATCTGTTTCTCTGGCGACAGGCCCAATCAAAGGAGCCACACGCGGGCGTGGGCAAGTCCGAAACACCTAAATGGGGCGACCCAAACGTGATGAGGTTTTTGATGCTAATGGTATCACTTCCGTCAGCAGTACTTTCTGGGCCACATTTTTCCAAAACAGCTCGCAAAAACAAACCGCCCTGGGAAAATCCGATGGCGTTGAAGCCTCTGGAAAGCTTAGTATCGTTAAGTAGCTGCTGACACACAAGCTCGATCTGGGCACTGGCATCGCCAAAGAAGCCAGCTTCTTCATCCTTGCCTCCATCTTCGTTTACGTACACCGAGTGGACGTATAAGTTTGGAATCTCCCTATGGATTACGTCTATAACGCCTTGCATGGAGTCAGAGTTGTAGGTGTCGCCCAATCCGTGCCATATCACCAAGGGGAGCTGCGAGTCGGGAAGCGACGCGGCATTTTCCAAAGGGGTCGGAAGCCTAAAGAGGGCTTGCAGGGTGAATAACAAGGATGACACTAAATCTGGGATGTACATGGTAGAGTGGTTGCTTAATGGGAAGGAGGAAGGAGGCTGGTGCTTTCAGATGACTGCCCGCATATGCAATAAAATGAAGCTGCAGGACAAGGTTGCTCTGATAAGCATACAGGACTGGCCGTTGACAAGTCTAAGGTTCTGTCCACGAAATATAACCCAAACCTTGAATAAGCGCTAAAAAGATGAAACAGATAGCCGGTACTTAAACAAAAAAAAACCGATAATGAAAAGGAAAAGCGAGACTGGGAATCTAGCCCAGAACCATGCGATTGCATACTGCTAACCACACGCTCTATCGATTGAACTAGCAAGGCTGGTTATTGAAAACCTCAAGGGAAGGCAGCGAATTTAATATGGGTTTAATAAAAGATACGTCTTATTTCAACGGAAAGTGGTGATAAGAGGAAATAAAAACATTAATTACATAGTGACCTCCCTCTCGAAGCAGCGAAGCGTTCAGAAGCACCTGTATGACTAAGTTAACAGATCTCGAGGATCAACATATACATCAGACTCAACCTGATTTTCTGTCACATCTCCAGTCCAGCGTCAAGCTCCTTTAGTTTCCCCTCCTAGCCCTACATTCTTAGCTCCTAAATTCAACGAAAAATCCTCAAACTAGTCCATATTCTAGCTCAGCTACCCAAATCTAATTGTATAACCTTCTATCAAGCTCGCGCAACAAGTTGGCCACACTGCCGACATCCACACTCATACCCTTTGTGGTTAATTTGCCCACCATGTAGTTGAAATCCATCTTGTCAAAGTTTTCGTGGCGCGACAATGTTCTGTAGGCGTCCGGTACGGGGATGAAGACTCCACTTGCGGGGGCAGCCCCATTTAAGGCTGGGAGCAGCGGCGCGGAGGTGTTTCGGGCAATGTTTGGCCGTGGTGCCACGTTGAGAATCTCGGTGAGGCCAATCTTGGCATCTTCCGTGGGCTTTGGAACAGGCGCGGTGGGCGTTCGGGTGGAAGAGTTTTTGGTGGCAATGGTTGTACAAAACAACGTCGACATTGGGTCGATCTGACACAAAGAGCAAGTGCCGGGGTCGCCGGTGCAACCTTCCTTCTTTGCTGAGGGTTTTCTCTGTATGAAAGCCGCAAGCTTGGACTGCTTGTCCTGGAGAGTCGGCTTGCTGGAGGTGATTTCAATCTCTCCTTCGTTCAGCCTCAAGGATACTGCCTTGAGTGGCACGCTAGCCACCTTAAGGGGGATGCTAACCGCTTTAAGGGGAGTGCTATCTGACGCAGCTGCCAGGCCTTCCGCAACTGCAGCCTTAGCCACACTCGCATCCATACTCCCAGCGTTAAACTCCACTGACGGCCCTGGGTGCAACACCGGCAAGTGCACCAACGAGCTTTTCCGCTTGAGCTCTATTTTTGTGTTGTTGTTCACCTTGAGCGGAGGTAAAGCCATCTCCGTCTTTTGCTTCTTGCACTCAGACAACGACCTGTTAATCTGGAGAGCCTCCTTCGCCGCCTCGCGACACACACACGGGGTGTCATCGGAACAGAAACCGCAATCCATGTCAAAGCTGGAGTTGCTTTTGGCTTCACCGTGGAAACTCGCCATGAGCGTATTGTTCGATGACTTTTCGGTTTTCTTGGTGCTGAACTGGGCAGTGAAATCAACCTCCGTCTCTAGCTTCCGCTTCCTTGGCTTGGTAATGTCAAGGAAGTCGTCTTCGGTGGATCGCTTTTTGATTCCAATCGTCTCACACACACAATCATCTTTGACACACGCCCCACAGTCATCATCCACCTGGGAGAGATTAAGGAGGTTCGCGGGCGGAGTCACATACACTGACGTCGGTGAAGGGGCGTCAGAAGATGGTGCCGGTGAGATCTGCTGGTAGCTGGAGTAGATGGAGGAGTTGGAAGCGGGCGATTTGTTCCCGTTCAAAATGGAACTAATTGTGTCAGAAGTGGCCTGGTAGGCTGCAAACGATGAAGACATGGGGTTAACATACGGTTGGCCCTGTGGGCCCTTGTAGTGTCCGATTTGGCGTCTGAGCTCTTCCATCCCACGGTTCAAGCTGGCATTTTCCAGCTTAAGGCGCTGGATTGTATTGACGTAGCCTAACTCCTTGAGCTCACGGTCTTTCTCAAACTCAGCAAGCTTCTCCTCAAGCTCCTGGACGCGTGTCGCACGTCGCTCCCGGAACGCGCGCTGTGCCGCGCGGTTCTGCGCCTTGCGCTTCGTCACAGGTGTGTCGACCGACGGCTTTCGGCCGGGTTTGGGTCTCGCGGGGAGCACCCATTCTTTGGATGTGACGATCCTGGTGATTCCAGGCGAGTTCTCCGCAATGCTGATGGGTCTTTTCATGGCTATCGTGGGTGACGGTGCGGCCGACGGCGTTCTGGCTTCAGTGCCAGGGGAGCTGGATATCGCCACCGGCATTTTTCTCTCAGGTGCTTTTCTGTCAGGAGCGGGGGCCTTTTTGCCCTCAGGGAGGCTCGCTAGCACGCGGGAAGACATATGTAGGGTAATGGGGGCGGTGTGTCTATCTGGTGACCTAGTAGGGTATTTGTTATGAAAATTAGTCAAACTCAAGAGCCATCAAAATCTGAAAATAGCGTAAAGATAAGGATAAGAGGAAGAGCATTACTTCAACGCGTCGCTCATCGCATCGATCCGTGCCTTACTCGGAACGCAGACATGCAGCTTCATTTGCAAATTGATACCGAAATCGCCGAAATTAGTATCCTGCATGTATCCATACACATATATATACACGCATATATATATATATATATATTTGGTTTGCGCACGTAATATCATGATTAGAAATCAGTGGGGAAGCATTGCCGTAGGAAGCTTTTACTATATACTGGGGAAGCTCACACTATATGCTGGGGTAAGAATCTTTCTCATAAAACCTGGTGGAAATGCCTAGTTTCTCATAGCAAATAAAGACCTAGTTCCTGTGTGCTGTGTAACACAATTACTAAATTACCTGTGTTATGGAGAGATACCGTACATTTGTGCATGCTATCTTATGTCAAACTGCTAAATAAAACACCAATCGTTCTAATTTCCAGAGCCCGCTCTCCACTCCTCCTTAATAAATGTAGCTATCCTTGGCATTCGGCATTCGGGAACCCCCTGTTCCACTCTATAAACCTTAAAGCCTACCGGCCATCTCGGGATTCATTACTGTGGCCGCTATGCACCTAGACAGAAGCCCGAGGAAAGCACCGGCACCGGAGATTTAATCTGTTAGTCCACAACCACCTACGCCAGTCTGGTAGTATCCAACACATCTGAACCCTTACTGCCCACCTAAACTCTCTCGTGTTGTAGCACCTCGTACCTACGGGCAAATGCGCACCTGCCTCGCTAGACGTTTTACCCGATTCGAATATGCCTGAAGGGGGAAAAGCTACGTCACGTACATCTCCCCGAAGATCTACCGGAGACACGAGCTCCCAAAGGTAACAGGGCACAGTATGGGTTTGCTTTATTCCGTGTGCTTCCACCATTCAGCTCACGAAATGCTATTTTCTCAGTTTTCAACCGAAATTTACATCTTAGCCTATATACATACTCTGTTTCTGGGTCCTGCAAGCGCCCCCCTGGCGCCGCCTCAGCATTGCGTCATAGAGATTACCAGTGAAAATGACACGCGCCGCGTTACCCCAAAAGGTCGTGTTATGCTAGCATATTTTTCACGGACCTACTGATAGTCAACCTCCGTCTCTTCCCAAACCCTCTTCCTCAAAACATTCCTCATGCCAAAAGGGAAAGATTATATCCCGTTAGCAGATTTGGACGCTGCCCCCAAAAGAAACGATGAGAGGGCTGCTGTCACGAAGGAAGCGCCCATGGCGGGGGCGCACATGTCGCTCACCCAGTGGTTGACGATTCTCGGGTTGGTATTCGGCGGCTGCTGTGCCAACGTGTCTGCCTTGGAGTCCCTTGTGAAGGGTAAGCCAAACATGGGTAGCATCTTGACATTCTGCCAGTTCGGGTTCATCGCGGTTGAGGGCTACATCCAGCACTTCTCCATCTCGCACCCTAAACGCTTGTTCATCAAACCCACCCACATTCCGGTGTACAGATGGATGTGCTCTGTGGTTCTCTTCTTCTTTGTGTCAATCTTGAACAACTCTGTGTGGCAATACGATATCAGCGTTCCGTTCCACATCATTTTCCGCTCCTCGGCCACGGGCATCACGATGATCATTGGCTACATGTTTGGCAAGCGCTACACGAAGAAACAGATCTTGAGCACTGTTATGTTGACCGTCGGCTGCATTGTGGTGACTCTTAGTAACGCAAACACCGCGGATCCCACGGGCGAAACGGTCGATAAGGGCGACTTCTACCTCGGAATCATCATCTTGGCGCTTGCGTGCGTGTTGATGTCGCTTTTGGGCTTACACAACGAGTACTTGTTCCGCACCTATGGGAACCACTGGCGTGAGGGCTTTTTCTACTCGCACTTCCTCTCGGTGCCCCTCGCGTTGTTCATTTTGCCCACCTTGCACAAGGAGTGGAAGGTGATCTGGGACCTCTCGGTGGAGGATATCGCCGTCGGCAACTACTTCAAGCTCCCTTTCCTCGACACAAAGCTCAACAAGAACTTTGGCTGGTTGACGTTCAACTGCGTGACCCAGTATTTCTGCGTACGAGGGGTGAACATGTTGGCGGGAAGCACCACCGCGTTGACTCTCAACATTGTGTTGATGATCAGGAAATTTGTATCGTTGCTTTTGAGCATGTATTTCTTCGGTAACCGTCTCACGTTTGACGGGTATGTGGGAAGTATTATGGTGTTAGTCGGGGCGACCATGTACAGTTATGCCTCCATGAAGAAGTAGGCCCCCAGCTTCCGTCTAGATTGTATAATAGCCCATAGACTTGTCTTTACCGCCTTTTTATACGGCGGGCGTAACCTTCTCGGGAAAGGAGGAACTCAAATTATAGGTATTGCGAATCTGACAAGCGGATGTCATTGCGGCTTGACCAATAAGTCATCTGCTTTTATGGTAAAGAGGCGATCAAGAATAGAATTTAAAATTTAAAAATTTGCAAGCAATACGCAGGGAAATAAGTTGGGGAATTGATAAAAGAACCGTCAAGGTTTAGGTGATAAAGACTGCGGATATTGGAAGTGTGCATTGAGGTCAAAAAGAAAAATGATTGAGAATAGGCAATATTGGCCAAACTCGCACTTATTAGATATGAAATAACCCAATAATATGTAGCATTCCGCGAAGAACAATGTACTAACCTTAGGCCTCACTGTTAGTACAATATAGAAGGGCTGTGTGGTATCGGTAAGCAGACCAGATGTACGATAGTATAAAACTATTCCAATTAACCAAAGAACTGTAATATGTAAGACTAAAAATTATCCCTTCATTCACCAAGCAGAGGGATCATACTTATTAAACAGGGACTTGGAACCCATCACATCCTTGCCTGTGGTTTCGTGCCCTGATCTAGCCCTGAAAAGCTGGTGCACTATGTAACTATCTTGACCCCACGTTGTCAGGACCAGCTGTATGGCGTGTTCTGCTCTGTTTACAGGCTATCTCCCATTCTTACAAGAAGGGGCGATCCCTACCTTTTTCCGTATCCTCTAACCCACCCTCACTACCATGGCTACCGAAGAAGTTCAGCAAGTAACGCACCGAACAGTCGCCAGTGGTGAGAAACGCATAAAGGCTGCGAGTGTTGGAGACGGAAAAGATCCGAGCGCGGCTGAGAGGCACCACTTTATCAAAGCGTCAATTTACCAACTTCCGGCACTTCAGTGGCTCACAGTCATCTCCCTTGTGTTTGGCGGCTGCTGCTCCAATGTCTCCACCTTAGAAAAACTCGTCAAAGCGCAGCCTCAGTCGGGAAACATCATCACGTTCGCCCAGTTTTTGTTCATATCTCTCGAGGGCTACTGCCAGCACTTCTCGCGTGCGCACCCCGGTCGATGTTTCATCAAGCCGAACCATGTGCCGCTTCGTAAATGGGCGGTGAGCATTATGCTCTTCTTTATCGTGTCCACCCTAAACAACATGGTGTGGGAATACAGCATCACGGTCCCGTTGCATATCATCTTCCGTTCATCTGGGACCGGCATCACCATGCTCATTGGCTACTTGTGGGGCAAGCGGTTCTCACGGCAGCAGGTGTTCAGCACCGTGCTCCTCACACTCGGGTGCGTTGTAGTAACTCTCAGCACCGGCTCCAACCCCAGAAGCGCTGAAGCAGAGGGGAGCATCTATACCGGCATACTCTTGCTCTCTCTTGCGTGTATCCTTGCGGCAGCCATGCAGTTGTACAACGAACACGTGTTCAAGACCTATGGGAACTACTGGCGGGAGGGGTTATTCTACCAGCACTTTCTCTCCTTGCCGATATTTATGTTGTTCTTTGGGAGGTTACGCAAGGAATTCCATTTGCTTTGGGACTTGGATGCCACCGATTTGGCCAACCACAACTACATCCAGCTTCCGCTCGTGGCCTGGAGGCTCAACTGGAACGTGGCGTACTTGGCCAGTAACGTGTTTACCCAGTATTTCTGCGTCAAGGGTGTCAATATGATGGCTGGAGTCTCATCCGCATTGACTCTCAACATTTTCTTGCTCATTCGAAAGATTGTTTCCTTGCTTTTGAGCATTTACCTTTTCAACAACACGTTGAGTGTGCAGGGCTGGATCGGATGTGCCATGGTTTTCGGTGGTGCGGGCATGTACAGTTACTGTTCGATTATGACGAAAAATAAAGCTAATTGAATTAATATGCAACCCGAGATTAAGACGAATTATATAGAAAAATGTGGATTAGACGGCTACGGAGGGGAAAAGAGGAGCAGTCTCATATCTCCAATCGAGGTTCAAACAAACCTAGTTTCAAACCTAGTTTCAAACCTAGTCTCAAACCTAATTTCAAACCTAGTTTAAAATCGATTATTTCCACGATAAGTCTGGGGCTAATACATCTAGAAAGGTTTAGTTAATGCTAACTTGGGATATCCTCAAGCTATGCAGGGGAATTCTAAAAAACGAATACACTCCTCTTGGTCTGGCTGACCTAATAAAACAACAAACCCTTTCTTAATCTGAAGTTACACTTGCTCTAATGGGAAACTCAACCCTAGCAGTCTAGGGTTGAGTTCGTTCTATGAAAAATCTTTACCTGTTGAAATAACCCCTCACGGAAAAATGTGTTTAGCCCCATTTAGAAGTCTAATACACATTTACGCATCCAAACCTAGATCAGCCAACAAAGCCTCTATCAAGGTCAAATCAGTGTCGTATTCGGCCAAATCCTTAGCCCGGTTAGAATCCGAAACAAAATCCTCATCTAACAAGAGCTCTGCTTCGAAAACATCCGCCTTGTGCACAAACTTCTCATTGAGATAGTTTTCATCCTCAACGACATACTTTCGGGTCAAGTAGTATCTGATGTCATCCAACAACTCGATGGTATCCGTCACCTGCCTTTCCTTAATTCTTTCCGAGCTCTCGAGAATCATGTCGCGGAACTTCTCCTTGCCAATGAACTGTCTTAGATTCCAGGCAATGATTTTGGCAACATGTTGCTCTAAGCGATCCATTCTGGTCTCCCACGCGATTTGCAAAATTTCATAAATCGTGTACCCAACCTCGTTGTCGTCGCTATCGATCTCGTCTTCCGTCTCATTAATGATGACAGAATTGGTGATGGTCACCGAACTCATCATCTTCAATCTGTCGATGAACAAGGCGTCACTAGCGACAAGGACGTCAACCGCAAACTCCTTTGGCACCTCCACCTCGTCGTAGTATAAATACTTGAGGATGATTTCAGCCGCCTCACTGGATCCAATTGGGACGGTAATCACTTGCGGAAGGCTCCCAGGATCCTCGTCATTTGTCAGAAACAAAAGCGAAGAGAAAAAGGTCTCAAAGAAACCAGACCTCATAAGAATGGATCGGTGGGCCGGGTAGTATGCTACTGTATGGCTGTACCTATCATATACCCCGAGGATGATATCCGGGTACGCAGCCGATTGGAAAAGAGCTAGCTTCTGCTCTGAGGAAATACCGCTGGAAACAACGCTGGAGTCCCCCTCTTCCGTATCGGATTCCTCAACAGCCGTAATGATCTTCCTGCCGATGACGTTTTCGGTACAGAATTTCTTGAAATCCTCCCTCCCTCTCTCCACCATGTCAAAAACTACCCTATTCTTCTTTTTGGACCTTTCGGACTGCCGGATATTGGCGTCAGCTTCGATGTCTAATAGTTCGGTCAAATCGTCCAACTCGTACACCTTTGCAAGCTCTCTGAGGGTCTCTGAGTCAATGTCACTGAAGGTAATTTGTGAATTCAATGTCAAGTAAACGTAATTGAGGAGGTATTTCAACGTTAACAAGTCCAATGTCTGGGACACATCGATCATCAGCGTTGTTGCCGCGCCGGGCGACTCTTTTTTGAAGAAACCACACCTGGAAGTGAGGATGAATCTGTGCGCCCTGATAATACTGAGATCATCGTCTGCAGTTTTGAACTCCACGTCCTTCAAGGAGGACCTCCAGCTGCTCTCGTCAGCGGCTTTGTGGGTCGTTTTGAACAAGGACGAAATATGCGACACGAAAGGTTGGCTCAAATCCACCGCCTTGTTGATGTCAAACGAAAGAAGCAATTTTCTGATTTCATCGTTCAAGGCACCGTAAATGCATCTCGCCCCCTCGAATGTGTCTCTGTCACATACCGCACCGGCGTTGTTCAAGAGCAACTTGACGATCTCAATATGGCCGCACAAGCTGGCCAAAACCAAGGGGCTGTAGTTCCATTCATCCATCTGGTTAACCTGAACGATTAGTTTTGATCCCGTGAAAAAACTATGGCACTTACATCCACGCCCGTTGAAATTAGCTTGTCCACTTTCTCGGTATCCCCCGAGCGGCATGCCAAGCAGAGCTCCTTGAACTCCTTAGTTCGAGCTGCCTCTTTCACGTCATGTAAACTATCTAGCTGCAACGACATCTCTCACTAGCTTGAGCGATGAGGAAGGCTGTGGTGAAATATCCTCCCCGCATTTATCCTGGCCAGTCCTGGAAAATTAGCCCCGCGGTGCACGACCGAGTAAAAACCCCGTAGAAATGCCTATCCATGCTGGCGATGCTGGGAGTATATAGGTAATAATCGGTAGCTGTATAATTTAGTCAATTGCTCCATGTGACTTACTTCAATATGAGTAATAGGCAGGGAAATCCATACGCAAAAAGTTATAATAGTCACAATTTTAATATTGGATATTATAATTATCGTATATATGAATATTCGATATTTCATAATAATGTACGTATATATAATAATAAATATATGATTCTTTCGGTACAACGGCATATAGACGATAAATATCTGTTGATACACAATATATGTATCCAATATTAGACAACTCAGCTCCATATTGTAAGTAACGAGGGATCATGTATTTCAACCTAGTTTAGACCCCGAATGTCGGTAGGCTTGTCAGCCAATCCTGTACTTCTTCCCGTACGCCCCGTATGTCACGTGCCACCATGCATAGCCTCCACTAAGCGCTTGGGTCGAAAAAAATTGTGTCAGCTTATTCCAAGAGAGCCATTGACGCCTTCTTCCATATTCCCACAACTCAGCAATGTCTGCCACGATCAACCGTTCTTTAACGAATATCAGAACCGAGCTCGAATTTCTCCAGGAAGAGGGGGTCATCACCGATGCCTTGTACCAGCACTTAGTAGAGTCGTTACCCCAAAAGTACACCAAAGGGATGGCGCCACAAGGCGTTAAGGCGGCAAGTACCGTCATCGCCAAGGTCCTGGTTTCGGATAAAACTTCCCAGGAATTGTCCGAGAAGCTTTCAACCACATCCATCTCCGAACCTGCCGCACCTCCAGCTCAGAAGGCCGGGGATGCGGTCATCAGCTACTGCGAGGTCCTTTACGACTACGAGCCCCAGCAGCCAGACGATTTGAGGTTACGCCGAGGTGACAAGATTGCCGTTTTAGAGCACTTATCGGAGGACTGGTGGCGAGGCAAGGTTTCGTCTTCCAGCCAGGAAGGTGTGTTTCCGTCGTCCTACGTCAAGATGTTGTCCGATTCCACTTCACCGGCGAAGGTCGCGGCGCCTCTTCTGCAATACCAAAATAACCAATACACCCCTCCACCTCAGCAGTTCCAGGGCTACCAGCAACAGCAACCGTACTACCCTCCGCAGCAGTACCAACAGCCACCTCCGCAACAGTACCAGCAGCCTCTTCCGCAGCAGGTCGTGGTAGAGCAGCCAGCCCAACAAGAAGGAAGCCACAACGGTGCTTTCAAGAGATTTGGTTCTAAATTGGGTAACGCCGCGATCTTTGGTGCCGGTGCCACCATCGGTGGTGACATCGTCAACTCCATCTTCTAAGTGACCCGAGCCTTTTAACCCCCAGGGTTACATGATACAGCAGCTATCAAATAGTTTTTGTGAGTATCCTTTTTGTCCAGCCACTTTAGTATTTTCGCTAGTTTCATTTCTTGGTTGCTTGGGGATACCGCCTTTGCGTATCTCATTTAATAACAAGAAGCTTTTTCGAGCTGCGGAGCAATATACCGGGGAAAGATCAGCTATATGAACCCAATTGTGTCCAACTGTTGGGTGTAATAGGTAGACACTACTATGATTTATACGACTTTTAGTAGAGTCTTCAGATGGCGTCGAGCGGAGGGTTCTGGCTATAGAAGCCGACATGGACCATCGTTGTTCATTATCAAACGTAAATGGGGGTGTGGCGCAGTTGGTAGCGCGTCTGCTTCGCATGTGGAAGGTCTCGGGTTCGACTCCTGACGCCTCCATTTAACTTTTTCTAAATCTCACCCATAACAGGCCAGTGTAACAGGCCGGTCGGGACAAAATTGAAGAAAGGCTGATATTTGGGTAGGAGATTCGCCTTTTAAAGCCGCTATTTCACCTCTTAGAGTAATGGTTGGCCAAATAAGGTTTACTATGGAGGTACAATGGTTTAAGCAACGAAAGATCTATCATACCTCTGCTACTAGGTTCACACCTCTTTTTACGATAATCCCCTACCAGGGTAACTATTAGCTGTTTTACTACTACGAGCGGTTACTCTTCTTGAATATCGGGGGCCGTCATCTCTGGTGAAGCTCTCGAAACCGATGGCTAAGGTAGCTTGCACGGGACTGGTGACTCACAGACAGGAAGCGCATTCGCCAATGTTCCAGCTCTTAAGCATATTTTACTTTATATATTTTGGGTGAGTCACAAGGATAGCTTATTCCAACTTTCCCAAGTTCGTCTAAGGGACCAGGTGTGCTCGATAGCATTGATGTTTGTCGATTGGAACTTTTATGTGAGATAAAACATACTTTCAGCTGTGTAACTTAAAATCCAATCTTAACCCCATATTCATGAGATGCAAGCCAATCAAAAAACCTTCACATCCAATAGTGTTTCAGTATATCTGTCCCAGAAGGGGCAAAAAGATGCGCCAGCCCGGAATCGAACCGGGGGCCCAACGATGGCAACGTTGGATTTTACCACTAAACCACTGGCGCTAGCTTGTTGATGTCAGAGTTAGAGAGTTGTTTCAGGAACCTTATGAGGTTCCAGTTGAGGCTACTAGGATTGTTTGATAATGAGTATCTGAAACTAATCCTGTCGCATAAAGCAAATGAGGCACCGAAGAAAGCTATATAAGGAAGTAGTTTTCCAGATCTAAGAATGATCTTGGTTTTAATATTATCTTTATTTTTGTGGAAGATCACGATAAGTAACTTGTGAATCAATGACTGATTACAACCCCCCGACTGGAATACCAACAGGCGCTGGAACCCTGACAGTTGAAGTTACACTACCTCGATATAATGTTACTTCGATATCATAGGGTTATGAAACGAGGAGCGTGCCGCTTACTTTCATGTTTAACATCCACATGCGTTGACTTTAAATAGAGTTCTTTGCTAGGATAATTGAAATCTGTTTGGAGAATATCATACAGTGCCCCAGCATAACCCAATGTCTCAGAAGAGACTTCGGTACAACCAAAAGGTGTCTTATTAGAAGAGCTAATCGTCTGTAAAGGGGCATTTGAAAACCTTGCTTTTATTACCCCCAGTATTGTACTTTTACAAACCTACATTCTGTAGTAAAGGCATACATTCCTTCAGGTACGTCGTCCCGTTATTTCGGATCCATATGCACTTGGCCTTACAAACATGTGGACAAATACCCGCAGGACCTTTACAACGGGCTTTTAGTCTTGTTGAAACCCTATAGAATGATTTTGACTCCTTCTTTATATATCTGTTTTAACCTATAATATCTTATTTTTGGCTTAGCCAGACTCCACTTATCCCAGAGGATATCTTACACTTGCTTTACTTCTCCAGCCAAGGCTCTGATACCTCACAAAAGATAGGCAACATCTTAGCATTACTTACAATTTATCGCTCATAATTATCGATATCTCTATTATTCAGCAGCAGGCTGCAATAATTCAACAGGGGTTGGTCGTAAGAATAATGCTATTCTTAGTATGGGGTCGATTAACGGTCGTAACAGGCCACTCTCAGCGGGAGAGAAAGTCATTGATAGATACTTGGGCCGTGAGATCAGTACAAATAGGCCATTCACTACGAACATACCGGCGGAACAGTGAAACAGAACGCTTATATGTCAATTAAACTTAGCAACCACTTTTATACTTTGAAACAGGCGGCATTATCTGGGGTGACGTGTCGGAGCCTGGCAATTACACAATTTGTATCATGCCGACATAGATTTTTGAGAAATCGAGCTGCATGCCTTAGGTAAAGCTAGCAAAGATGCTTAGCCGCGAAGACCAAAAAAAGGTTTGCCATTAAACTTGCTTATAGAGCACTTTGACTTGGAAATATCTGCAACAGAACTTCATTAATAATTGGCACAGTATGATGTTCAGAAGCGGAAGCTGATCCGGTAAGCAGCATTTGAACACCCAAGGCCCCATTCTCACCCCCCTACTTCACACAGGGTCAAGAAAAAATTGCTACACACCAATACTACTTAATCTGCGGATAGTGACGACCTCGAAGGGTGTCATCAGCCACTAAAGGAGGTATCGTCACTATAAATGTCCACGAAACCCTTGGGTTGTTAGTTTCGATTGCTGGCACAGATAAAAGAATGACATTGTCTAGAGGCTTGAGTAGTGTGTATTAATGGACATTAACTCCTCAGAATCTATCTTCTGCAGGTAAAGTGCCTGGGAAAATTTAATATGACCGTGCGTAAGATTTTTCTTACTAGCAAAAACGAGCCGTCACTATCCACAAGTTGAGTCATCGGATATGGTATTATGAAAAATCTGCCTAAACAGACGTATTCATAAAAATGAGGAAACTCCCTATATTTAATCGATCGTGTAGGCGTAGGAAGGGTATAAAAAGAGCACATATCTGACTGTAAGCTAAGACTTGGACATTAGAAAACACGAAAATAACCTAAAGAATGCTCTGGAAAATAAGAACTATCTCAATGGAACAAAATCTTCATCGCAGGTTCGCCAAAGTGACTAGTTTACAAAAAAATAGCATTATAATAATAATCAAAAAAGCGCTATGGCATAGACTTAGAATGCGAATGGAAACCTTTCCAGAGCTCTCTAATACGCAACTTCAGCTATACTTACATATGCTCGTTTAAATTTATATAAATCTCAACAGAGGAGGGAGGTAAAGAAAAATCTAATATAACCATGAGAGATCCTTTTCAATAATTCATATATCAAAATTGGGGTTTAAGCATTCTAATACACCTGAGATCTTGGCTACATTCAAAACGACACCTCTGTTAACGCACGAGAGGTACCAAGTGGATACTTCTTCTAGACTACTATCTGACCTTAGAAGATGACCGGGAGACTGGGGAGAGTTGTCTGAAGTAGCTGATGAAAGACTTCGGTAGAGCAGCATCCAATGAAAATAAATTTGTTACATGTTATCCCTAGAGGAAAATGCAAGCCAAACGTCCAGAAGTAATTTGCTAATTTGAATTTATTCGTTATCAAGTTATTCAATTTGAAAAGGTAAGGCACTTTTTACACAATTTCCAATCTTATGTCTCACTAAGGCTAGCAGTCTTGGGCCCTAGGGAAGCTAATTGATAAACAGATTTCCAAGTTTAAGCAGGGTCCTGGGAGTCTATGGTTTCAATGCTATAATCTCCAATATTTATTGTAAGAGGAACCAATAGCTGATATATAACGAAGTATAAGTGCTACAAACGGTCGGCCAGGAGATAGTTGCCCTCAATCGAATCAAGAAATGGAAAAAAAATATGTAAGCGATATCTCATCCATTAAGTAAGATCCATTAATTTTCATTAATACGGAAGGAAGCCATATCAACAGACAAGTCGCCATGGGTTATCTACTTTAATTGGCAAAAATCTTTCTACCCCACCTTAATAGAACTGTCCTGTTGCAGATATACCCAGAAGACGACATTGTGGGCGTTGAACAACATACTGAGCCCTAGATATCAAGATGAAGGTCCTAAAACTTGTAATGTAAACATTTCGACATACTCGATAGTGAGAATCCTCACATGAATCCATAGATATCTCTGCTTTCAATTTACACACCTCCAACAACTATGCAAACAGGCTTGTTTGCGTTTGGACTGTTAAACATAGTCACTTTTCGGTAAAGTGGGTTTGTGCAACATTAACGAAATAATCATTCGATGCTCAGAGAGAAAATAGTTCATAAATGATAATTCTGTAGAGCTGAAAACATAAGTACTGAGAAAAAAGTTACATGAAGGAACTCGCTATTCCATCAAACGATACGTGCTCTGTTGAAATCCCGAAAAAAAGATAGTTAAACTCATACTTCTGCTTCATATACAATGCCCGTAGCATCTTTATCGAAGATACAATTAGACTCATTACAGGGATAGATGAAGTATCAGCGAAACGTTTCTAACGTTACAGGCCATAACTCAGTTATAAACACATCTATATAAGATAGTTTGAATATCTCACAGTCCTTAAGCTCAACCCACACGTTTAGAAAACACAAGTACGCAAGGATATAAATATCCTTCAATTCAACCTTTCTACTCACATACACGCACAGTGGCTTATGGTGAAGTATGAGTGGAGGTACAATACTGGAAAACTGAAAAGTATTTTAGTATGTAGAATTGAGCAACATTATGGCGTGCGTTTAGAAATTATGAATAAGACCTTAAGGCGACACTGGAAACTTATACTTATGTCTTCGCTGAGTACTACCTCAGTAACGATACCCGTTTTTCCAAAATGTTTGAATCAGAAATATGTCATATCGCGAATAAATAGGTACAGACCTTTATTATTTAGAATCAGTTTTAATAGGCTCAGGAGGTAAACAACACAAAGCTTAGTCAGGATAAGTATCCAGTCATGGACGGCATCCGTAACGTACGAATTACACATATTGTTAGTAGCATTTTTGTACTACATATACCTCGATACCTTTGGAGATATATTCTAGATTATTGATATGGTGGAAAATGAGAATAGACCACCTTATGAATACCTCTCTCGGTAAGTCATACTCCACTCCAGCTATCGAGATAAGGAAATTGGTCAATTATCTCAATAAATTATGGAAAACAAATTAGAACCCACTGACCTGACATTTCGGCTCCAGTGCTCCGAGATTACCCTATTAGGCGTCCCCATCTACTGATTAATACCATTAAAACGGGGATAGTGGTTGGTGGGAGGCTAGATGCAAATACCTTCCAAGATTTTAATCCCATTAACCAAGTTCCTGCTGTATTGAAGTGGTGGATTAGATTAGCAAGAGCAAAAAAATTCAATTGTTCTTGGTATTTGGTGTTAAAGAATGTCATTACTATTCCTTCGGTCTTTACGTTCGTTGAACATAGAATTTGCAATACAGAACTACACACTATGTTTTCTGGAGGTGTACAGTTAGTTCAATGTAGGAGCGCAACAGTTTTTTTACAACTCTTCCATTAAATCATCCTAGTTCCTTAATGTTATAGTATCTACGTACTACAATGGTGCTGTGGTCTATATGGTGCGTTAACGAGGTGTCACATATTGTCTGATAAACCTTCGCAATGTCTATGGAGGTGAGGATATCCCTCTTAACCTGGGTATCAAATATAATCATTATGATATATGCACCTATGGTAGCCAGGGCAGGGAGTGCTAAAGTAAGTTGAGATGATAAGACGCAGAGAGGCTAAAGCGTATTGGAAGTAAATGGCTTTCCGCTACTATGAGATATAGCATATATCATGGTACACATTGAGATTCATAGTATTAGTCTGAAAATTATGTACACCTACGTTTCCCAAGCGAGTCGAATTAACTGCAATATCTTCACCCCAATCTTGAAAGTATTATTCGACATTATGATAAAGAGGTGTAGCAATAATCCTCCATCATGAATCCAACTGGGATCGGAGTGTTGGCTGTTACATTGTTGGGAATCATGCTTTGTATCCTGTTTTAAGACTTTAAGCCACTTATAAGATCGTGTCATTGGTATTATTCTAGCATACTGAAAGGCTACCAAGACTCCTTAGTAGTATAGTCATAGTTACAGGTATTTGTGTCCATGTCCGTTTTTCTTTTTGGTATCCAACTGAAGTGTTTGGAAGTTGGTTCCTTAATCAAAGCTAAAGACAATAATAGTTCACGTACTTCCTTTGTCAATCCTGATATTGGACTTTTTATAGCTATAATAGTTATATATATATGAATCCCTCAATCAAGTCAGCAGTTTAGATATTGAAGTTAATTGTATCTTGGTTTATACTCATTAATGTCCTCCATTTGCGCGTATTTTCCTATCGTGTATGCGTTATATGTAAGTGTGACTGCAATCTAGAAATCGAGAGGTGATTTGTACTTCATATATTGAGATGCCCAGTAAACTTATTCCGCTGGATGGTGTAATAGATTTTTTTAACGTTATAACTGTCCTATAGTTTACTTCACCGATAGCTGACATCTATTTGATTTAAGCTTGTACATCAAAGAAGGCTCATATTAATGTGTGATTCAAGGATAGGTTCAGTAATGAACACAAATAAGTTATCTCATGCTCATACAAGGGGTATACGATTGTAAGCAATATTCGTAGCGTTGCTATTCCCTTGTCAAAATAAACTAGTCAGACTAGCTCGGTATGTTGAATTATAACCTATTACGCTCTGTTGGACATGTCAATGACATTTATATGTTTTCTTAGGGCCGAGTCTGTATCTCAATTGACATGGATGAGGTGGATATAACTTTCTTTGAGGTAAATCCCTTAGCTGATTGAGGCCAGCAGTGTAATCGCCTACAGCCACAAGAGATGACTAAACATAAATTGAAGAGAATCACACTGGATGCCTAGGGAAATCAAATAAAATCATTCAAGAGTCCTTTCCTACGTCTTACGCTAGATTTCAATATTTCATTCTCCGCTGTCATATACATCGCCACGAGAGGACTTTAATGAACCATGTGATATTTGTTTCATGACTATTTAACCTATTCTAGTTCAAAAGTAATGGACCATCTGTGGATAGTTCCACTAAAACAGAAGGTGAGCGTTGATGTCGTAGCTCTGTCCCTTAAGGTCAAAATCATACAGAATGCCTATCGGCTATTACATTTGCTGGTTAATGGTAGGTGATGTTAAACGTATTAGACTCAGCTTCAGACATGAGTGGAAGAAATATAGAATAGCTATTGGAGGTGGAACGTTCTAATGGGTTCAATTAATGATACTCACTATGTTATATGCTTTAGCTCTCTCTGGCATCGGGTACATTAAACTTTTTCATCATGCCCTGGATGATGCCTATCCATGACTTAATGTTTCGGACACTATCAGTATGTATAATATTCCAGAATATACAAAGAAGGCATTAAGTATTTTTGGGTCTGGACTACAAAATCAGTTTAGTCGAATTTATTCTAACTCACGAGACTCACTTAGTTACAGTCCCCTGTTTGTCTTAAATTGATATGCCTAAAGTGCATTAATTTTAGCAATTGTTCTGCTGAACTATGGAGTTATTCATCCCAGTTGGATATAATTTGAGATATAGACTTGTATGGAATCATGTTGACTGATTCTGTTGGCCTCACCTTCGATCATTCACGCGGTTTTCCGAACTCTCTAGACAGCTTTTGCTTCTGTCGAATCATGGGCTCTAGGGAGCTGGTGTTCCAGAAGATATTTTGTATTTGTTGTCGGGTTATTTTATTCGCAAGATACTGAATTGGTGCCCTGAATAACTCCAGGAATAAACAGCCTGGTGAATAGATGGTGACTATTTCAATAAAAGGGAACCAGATATTTCTTGGATTAGGAATGTACGTCTGTTGGTATTTTTAGAAGATTGAATTCTTGTAATAAATATGGCTTGCTTTGTTGCCTACTTCCCTACCCTTAATCAAGCAGCGTCACTGGATACTTTTGTTTCACTTGCATGCTGGGAGCAGGTTACTTGTTTAAGGAGATATCCTTCGCTACTATTTGAAAACTCATTTCTCTAGCGATGCAGCTGGTTTACTGAATATTTTTGTTTTCCTTTTCGATATCCTGCCACTCTTGGTGAATTTTCTCTGGGTGTGTCTGGTATTTCTGTACTCAACCATACCAGATGCTATGGCTTCCCTTTCAGGTTGTGAAAGATAGAAATTGCTCCATCTGCTTTGCTGATCGAATAATGCAATTCTTTGGCTGTATTTCCTGGTATCTATCCATGTTATGCTTCGTATTCATTTTTACATTCTATCCGCACTAACGTCTTGAAGAATTATTTTGTACTTCTAGTGTTTCCGGTGAAGTTTTGTGTGCTCAAGATATTTTATTGGCCATATAATGGATTATTACCTGGCAATATGAAGCAAAGGTTCCGCTGTCCAACCAGGTGTGTTTATCGCTTAATTAGTGTAATTGGAGGAGATGGGTTTAGATAATGTTAAAACCCTGGAGGTTTGCGCAAGTCACGGCTTTTCCCTAAGGCCTTGTGGAAAGTTGGAAATGTCGTAATTCGGTAACAGATGGGAATATTGAACGAGCCTAACTTTATTGGCTAGCAGTCACCATTCAAATACGCTTCATATTAAATTTGAGCTTTTCTCTGATGCGAATTTTCCGGAGATATTGTTTCGCCTAACGCCCATTAACTACCCTAGATCCTTTATTGGCTTCTGCTCATCAAATTCTGTCATATCCTCTTCTCAAGATTTATATATGTATGGAGTGTCTCTGCCGGGCTTCCCCTCACATTTATAAATCATAGTCTGCATACCTCTCTAGTCCTCGGAAAATCAGTATTTTTTCCGCCTTGATATGGTCTCTGGTGATTACCCCTGGGGCTCTCGTTGCCCACCATCCGACCTCTCGTTCTGTAGCGTCCGAGTCCCGCTTTTCTCGTATGTCTTTGTAGTCTAAATTTCACTGTAAAATGAATCTTATAGCTCCGACGCTCATCCATCTTGTCTTACTCAGATGTAGTCTGATCGCACTGTGCATCTGCAATATGGTAAATGCCTTCTGTTGTCTCTTAACTCTTCTGTTTCTTTAGCGAATAAGGGAGTTATGATATTTGTTGTCTGTGTATTAGTCTTTACTTTTATTGCTATGTTTTAGGTCGAGGCTTCTGCTCTATATTCCTGCAAAATATCCTATTCCACTGAGGTTTCTGGCTTCTAAATTGAGAAATGTCTGAAATACTTGTGAAGTCAAGGAATTCGAGTTATTTAACCTGGCAGGGACGATTTGAATATGTATTAAAATCCACATTCCTCAAAGTTTAGCTATGGCTCGTTAGGATGGAGTCTGGTTTATAAAATACCTCCTATATATTAGTACGTCACCCGTTGATCGGGTAAGCTCAGGAATACCTTGATATTCAGCCTTGTTGTAATCACTATTTTCATAACCAACAATGTACAAATAGGGTGAACGGGTATGTGTTTGGTCCCTTGGCCCAGTTGGTTAAGGCATCGTGCTAATAACGCGGGGATCAGCAGTTCGATCCTGCTAGGGACCATTCCTTTTTTATTTTTGGATTCAATTTATAGTCTTGGCTTGCTTATATCAAATAAATTAAAGGCTCGTTTGTTACATATCTGTGAATCTGGGTGCAGTGTTGGATGGGAAAGCTACCTCGATCCCAAAGCATCTTCATATTCAGGTTTTGTATTAAAGGTGCCATTTAACAGTACAGGCATTGTTGGCAAGTATTATCCAATGTTTATGACATTTCGGCATCCTATCTCCATTAAAACAATTCCATGACCTTCCCTCATCTAGATTTGGCGACACCGGTCCTGGCCCTCTGTGTATAAGGACCTCAACCCCTCCTCCCTATTTTTATTTTACGGGTGTAAGGTATTTTCTTTTCTGTCTAATGGTATCGACTATAACCTACTAAATATACCAAATGGAGCTCATACCCGGATCGTGTTCCAATAGTTTCTACGGGTTGAGTTATGTTACAACGCGTTTCTGTGTATACCTAAAGATAGGCGCGCCTGTTACCGCTGGTTAAATAATTCTCCTCGGGGATACTTCTCCCCAGATTTTCCGGCTTAACTCTTTCTTTCCACCCTCGGTAGTTTTTGAGGGGGGTTCCATGCATGTGTAAGGTTTTCATACTGGTGGGGAAGTCTAAATATTGAGTAGTCTGCTCAGATAAACCGCTTCTGGATAAATCCAAACGATTTAGCTTGGGATGAAGCCGGGTGAGGTTAATTGATGTAAGATGGTTAGCACCAAGATCCAACATAAGTAGACTTTCTGGGAAACGAACATTGGTCAAGTTGGATATTTGATTTTGCAAGAGACGCAATGTTTTCAAGCGTGGTAGGAACTCAACGTTTTCTAACGAAGCTGTCTTGTTATAGGTGACTTCAAGGTAGTCTAGTTTCCGCAGGCAATAGGACTTCAGGCAAGAAGCATACATCTGAGTAGTTTATCACGAAGCTGGTGAGACACTGTGAGGGGGTAAGATGCCATGGAGTGTAGTGGCGGCAACGTTTCTCAATCTGTAATCCTGGAGCTTTAAACCCCGATTATATGCGTCGGTGATTCGGATCTTTCGAAGGGATTGAACGAGAGCTCAAAGGAGGTATAATTTACCGTAAAGTAAAGGTTCATCAATTCTCGTAACTTTTTATGCCCAAGGGATACGTATGTAACTTTGTCAGGTAGTTTCCTCGAAAACCGCTCAAATTTAAATCTATCGATGTAGGAGGAATATCAAGTTCCTCTACTGATACTATATCATTTTTCTCGAGGTTGAGAACTCGAAACAGCGGGGGAAATTGATTCGATATGACCTGGAAGTGTCTGAATCTTCATCTGCTTTGTTTAATGAGCCAAGGTAATTGTCACTCAGATTGAGAATTTCTAAATACCTCGGTAATGAGTTGACAAAATCCAAGGATGTTAGTCGTGAGTATTTAACCAGCAAGTAAACTAAGCTTGGAGGAAATTTGAGTATGCGGATTTTGGATGATGGAATATCTGTATGGTCTAATATCAACTCTTTGAAGTAATCTGGGAAGGTTTCTACATGAAACCTCAACAATTTCTCGGATACATTTCTGGACGAGGTGCGAGGATTGTAAACAAGCCCAGTCAAATACCTCTTCATAACTGTATTTGTTAAACCCTAGTATTGTGTTGATACCAATCAAGAACGCTTTGGCGAACACTTTGTAGGGGAACCTGTAATCCTTGATATCTCCTCGCACAAAAACGAAAAGCTTCTTGATCCGAAGCTGGTCCAAAATATTGCTTCTTTCCAATACTTCAAACTCATGGGCTTCACATAAAGGACATTACTGTAGCTATGAGGGAGGTAGCTATAATCTGATGGGTCGCAGATCAATATGAAGTTTGAATAGTAGCACTTCCATGCTATGAAAATGAGGGTGGCATTTTCCGAATTCATCAATACGGTTATTGAAGGAAGTGGTAAGTGGGGAAAATTTTTCTCGGCAATACCCAGCGGAAGCATGTCCAAAATTCCGGAGATGGTATTGGTATTCACGACGGCGAGGGTGAAACCTAATGAAGGGGATATGGGCTTAACACGTGCTGTTACTGAATTATGAATATTCCTCGATTTTATATAAGAATTTCAGCTATGGTAGATGAAACTTATTCTGTGTTTGTCACATTTAGCACTACTATAGGGTGTTCTGAGAGGACCCTTTGTAAGAGACGTAATTGGTGTTACGTAAGAATCGCAGGTAAATAAATTATGGCGTTTTATATAACGAAAGGAGATCAGTGAGTTCCAATATACTAAATATACTGTATTCAGTCCTTGTGTCAAAGGTACGACGTGCGTCTCAGACACCTTTCGCTCACTAGACTTTGCCTTCATCCGGAGTGGCGTGATACGGTTATCCTTATAGTATATAGGGGCCCATCACCTTCCTCTCGCTTGTGTATCTAGTGTATAAAGGATTCAAAAATATTCTCCCTTGGTCAACCAACGATATCTACGATTGCCTATAATGTATACTACTGGTTTCATGTAATATCCCGATGTAAAGCGATACCACAAGCCTAGCGCTTTTCTCAAGATATGGAAGCCATTAATCGTGAGTTGCTAGAACCCTCAGAACTAGTATAGCCCGTATATGGTGTTTCATGGATGCTTGATGTGGCTTGCGACTATTGCCTGCCGCATGGCTTTGCTCCTTAGAGACTAATCCGTAGTTCCTACATTTACTGAACCAACTGTTTATAAAAAGGAATACGCGATTCTTACTCTTACTCTTCCTGGTATTATAATTAACGAATATATGTTCTTTATTTACATATCCAAGAATTTGTTACCTTGCCAAAGGACGAGTAAATTATTGTAACCAGCCACCATTGATTACCTATCGCCATAGCCGCTAATGCTTCTCTATCATATGTGGCCTTACCGATTCACGTGCGCGTAGCAGGGATTAGCGCGGAACGCGAGTTGTAGAATACTGGCCACGTCCCCACTAACCGGACTTGTCTCGTTGCTCTCTGCACAATTTATAGGCACTTACTTCTTTCCCTCCTCAACTGCTAGGTCTCCCAAATACCACCAAAATGAAGTTGTCTCTCCTTACTTCCTTTGCGATTGCACTCGCCTCTTTTGCCCGCGCTGCTGATTCTGAAGAGCCACAGTTCCAAGTCAGAGCCGGGGAGGATGAGGCCCCAAGAATTCCAGGTATGGACCCAAAAGTGGCTGCGGGTATGACCGGTGAGTACGCCGATCTCGGATCGAGGCAGCCGTTCCAGTTCAAGATCACTTACTCCATCGAGGAGTTCCCAGAGGCGGATGAATCGACCGTTGTGGAATTGTTCAACGGCGAGGAGATCACCTTGAGCTACGAGTTCACCAACAATGAGGATGAGGAAGCCAGTGTCGTCGGGGTTGGTGGTTCCTTCCTTGACCCAAAGACTCAAGAGATCGTTTCCAACATCACCGACACCCAATTGGGCCCATTGAGCGTGGGTGCCAGAGAGTCTGTTGTGTTCAGACACAAGATCAACCCTAATTTTGATCCGGGCAACTACGTCTTGAACCCAGTGTTGTACGTTCTCTACAACAACGGGTTGATGATGGTGGGCTCCAGACCACAGTTTGTGTCCCTTAAGGACAGATACGTCTCCTGGTTCAACCCGCAGTTCTTGATGGTTATTTTGTTCTTACTCAGCAGTACCGCTGCTGTCGGTTTCTACGGCTACCAGTTCTACCAAAGTCTGGTTGCTGCCTCCACCACCAAAAAGGCTAAGAAGACTTTCAAGGTCACCGCCAAGGCTGCGGCCTCCGGTGTTGCCAAGAAGGGCCAGTACGACGAGGCCTGGATCCCAGAAGGCCACTTGAAAAAAACCAAGAAGTCCAACTAGCTTAGCTTTCAGCTAAGCTTCTTAGTTGGAGCGAAGCAATTCCTGAAAGCGGAAGCTAGTTTGTGGTAAGGAGTTTGCAAAGATGCGGCGCGCTATCTGCGTCATAAAATCCTTAGCCAGCTGGTATCTCCGAGGTGTATCAGGGCATAATACAAATTGTAACATTCGTATGCCAATGTAGGTTTGAGGTTGCGTGCGCTTACCGGCGATTTGCCACAGGCCATCGAAAGTAATATCAGTTTCGCTCTTGTCACATCACACCTCCACAATCTCGTCACAAAATGTCGTTTGAAAATGCAATGGCTAAGCTCAACCTAGATCTCGACTCTAGTTTCTATGATCCGACGGCCTTTCCCCAGCTTCCACTACAAGAGCTTACCGTTACGAAGGCTGCCATTGAAGGCAACTTGGAAAGCCTCTTCGCGGCCTTGCAAAACGTCCACAAGTGCGATATGGACACCCCTCTATTGTCGCGCGATGGATTCCCACGATCTGACATCGACGTCGTGCAGGTTCGCTTGATCAGAACCCAGATCATCCGCTTACGAAACGACCTCCGTAGCTTGCTCCAGTGCTTGAACATCCGGCTAGAGGAATTCTTCCAGAGCGGTGCTGCTCCTGCCGAAATAACGCTGAATTCTGAGCCCTCCGTAGACATGGTTCCGTTTGCTGTGGTCAATGAGGTGGTTGCACACAGCCCAGCCTACAAGGCGGGCCTACAGGACGGGGACGAGCTCATCAGTTTTGCGGAAACCATCAACGCCACCAACCATGACGGGTTGAAAAGGGTGGTAGCTACAGTCCAGAGCAGTGTGGCAAACAGAAACGAAATTAAAGTGTTGGTACTACGTAATAAAACAGACAAGATCGGTCTTTGTTTGAGGCCGTGTGCGGATTGGGGCGGCAGGGGTGTTTTGGGTTGTCGCTTGGACAAGCTTTAGCGTAAGATGCATCTATTCTGGAATCGGTCCTTAACCTCCGTGTAAAGTGCTGGTGAAGGTCAAGACGTCACCAGCCTCTAACTCGTATTCGTCTTCTCCTTCGAGCTCCCAGTCAGTATCGTTGATCAATACTAGGATACCTGGTCGGACAGAGCCGTCTTCGATGAAGATGTGGTGGTCCTTCTTGTCAGTCATAACGTTGTCGGCCAAGTGACGGATTAGGTCAGACATCTTTGGGGGTTCTCCGCTGTACGGAAGAGAAATTTTGTGTTCTCTGACGTGGTTGAAGATGGCATCAAGCCCGCCGCTGGCAGGGTTAGTAGTCTGGGGGCCATGTATGGGTACATTCAAACGTACAGAAACTCGACTTTGAGTTTGATAGAAGACATTTGGTTGTTGAAGGGAGCTAATGACTGGTGGAAGCACAATAACCAGCAGCCAAGAGTCTATCAAACTCAAAGTAGAGTTTCCTGTACATTTGCATGGCTTCGAAAAAGTTTTCACCTCTTATCAGTACGCAGGATAACTGATAAGCGGTGAAACTCCACGATTCTGGCTCATTTTTCCTAACTATTGAATATAGGATCTCCCGTGGGTCTTTAGGTGCTTTAGCTACGTAGCCATAAATCTAGAGTCTGTCTCATCGAACTTCCACCTGGTGCCAGATTTTTGGCCGGTCTGTAAACCATGATCACGGAACAAAATCCTGGAGTTTGATGGAAAGATACTGGTTCATTCTCTACCGTGTTGCTCTTAGAGCTTGGAATTGAAAAAACCTTTCTATATATGTAAAAACAAATGGTCCCTAGAAGGATCGAACTGCTATTTTATTGCAATATTACTGCATTCCCACACATTTAATGGTTCTCTAGCAATTACAGGTAACCTCAGTACGGCTTGGTCCCTTTTCCTAGTTGTTAAGGCATCGTGCTAATAACGTAGGGATCAGCAGATACAATCTTTTAATAATGACCCTTCCGATCCTATAATAATTCTATTTTCTCTATCTTGTATTGTATACTTTGTTTAAATTTATTTGTATATCAAATTATCTACTTAAAATTTTCATTATTGTCATATATATCACGTTCCGTATTGGAAATATATTATTATATAACAATATTTTGTAATGCTATTAATATTTTTGGAAATGGTATAATTAGCTTTAACTCATAAATAGTCATAGTGCTAATATTGGAATAGAGTAAGTAAACTTAAGCACTTAGGTGTTAATATCTATATAATCATGCGCATGGCCCACTCGCTCAGCCATTAGAACAAAAATAGTGCTAATTTACACTGCTCCTGTTATATGGATACGTGAAATGTTATTTATAAAGCCGGAGCTCACGAATGTAATACATTGAGTATCGAGATAAACCATCTAATATATTTTCCTGGTCTAGATTTCGGTTACGCGGTCGATTTAGCAACAAAGCCTTGCATATTTCAGCACTTTAGAGTTAAAGAGGATTTTCCAAGTAGATTATAAAACGGGACTATGGGCTCAGAGTTAACTATCGCGCGGTAACAACCTGGTATCATAAGGCAAAAAGATAATCTCCGCGACGGGGAATTGAACCCCGGTCCCCCGCGCGACAAGCGGGGATTCTAGCCACTAAACTATCACGGATTGATCTACAGCTAATGGTTGAGCTATGATGTGGCGATAAGGGTAATGGGGCACGCTGCATATGCAGTACTTCTGCCGAGAATGTGGCCGCATCAATAGCCCCAGGGAAAACCTGCTGATAATATTTTAATCCACAAAAGGGGCCAAGATTGATATGCTAGTGATCTGTGCTATTTTTGATACCACGCTTAGGTCTGCTAGCTTTGTATAAACCGTAGTTAAGATGGGCCTACCGCCCATGCGGCTGTGTATGACTCAGCCGATAAACGCCGCATATATATATGTGAACCCCCTGAAGTGCATTTTTCACCTCACTCTAGTAAGATTATTCTTAACCATGCCATTTACCAAGACCCGTGCCCATAACGAATTCAGAAGTATGTACCATAGTATCGTCCCTGTGAGCCAATGCTAATTCCCCAGGTGACACCTTTACGGTGCCCACACCATCCGTGCTTGCTGCTGGGATGGCCTCCACCACCACGCTCGGCGACGCCGTGTACAACGAGGACCAGACGACCCTTGCCTTGGAAGCTAAGGTTGCGGCCATTACTGGGAAAGAATCCGGCTTGTTTGCGGTTTCCGGGACCTTGTCCAACCAGATTGCGATTAGAACGCACTTGCTCCAGCCTCCGCACTCGGTGTTGTGCGACCACAGATCGCATATCTACATCGATGAGGCTGGTGGATTGGCTACGTTGTCGCAGGCGATGGTTTCCCCCGTGAGACCTACTAACGGAATCTACGTCACCTTGGAAGATCTCATCGAGAACTACATCCCAGACCACGGCGACATCCACTTGGCGCCCACCAAGGTTGTCTCCTTGGAAAACACCTGCAACGGAATTGTTATGCCGTTGGACGAGATCAAGCGGATTTCTGCCTGGTGCAAGGAAGAGGGCCTCAAATTACACCTCGACGGTGCGCGCTTGTGGAACGCCCACGTAGCTACTGGTATCTCCATGAGAGAGTACTGCTCGTATTTTGACTCTATTTCCTTGTGTTTATCCAAGTCGTTGGGGGCGCCTGTGGGGTCTGTGTTGGTGGGAACCAAGCAGTTCACCTGCAAGGCGAACCACTTCAAGAAGCAGAACGGCGGTGGGATCAGGCAGTCTGGGATCCTCACCGCGATGGCGTCGGTGGCGATCGACGAAAACCTCCCGCAGTTGGCGGTTGCCCAGGCGTATGCAAAGGACATGGAGCGCTTTTTAGAGCAACACCAGATCGCACTCGAGTGGCCGGTCCACACCAACTTTGTGTTTATTGACACCAAGAAGATGAAAATGAGCACGGACTTGTTGGAGGAATTGGGAAAGAAGTATGATGTTAACTTGATGGGCAACAGAATTGCGTTTCACTTCCAGAACTCGCCGGAGGCTGTGGAAAATGTCAAGAAGGCTGTATTGGAGTGTTACCAGGATAGCTTGACTAACCCGTATGATGTCCGCGGTGCCCTCAGGACCTATAAGATTGATAACTAGGCTGTAGAGCACCATCTATATTTTTAGTTATTTATCCTTAGACTATTTATTTATTACCATCTCAAACTCTGCGCGCTGTTTCTGAAATTACTGACCATTCTATCTGATAGGTGACAATTATTATCAATTCCATAGACTGCGACAGAATCTGAACGAGAAAGTCTCTGCAAAGGAAGGGACCAAATTTAATGATTATTAAGCACCATTTATAAAACCTCCACCACCCGTAACCTGTACCTCGTAAAATTGCGACGCAGGGTAAATACGTCGACTAGTTGCTCGTTTACCCGAGATACGCCACAGTGACCCCGCTGCTCAATGGGGCTTTCTCAACTCAACACGGCGACAACACTTAATTTAACGGCTTTTACACTCCCTACCAGTTGTAATTACTGCGTCAAAAGCTTGGCTAAGGACCCACTTAGGATACGAGATTTGTCGTGTTCCCACCGATGAGGTCCTACATACCGCCAAGGTGCCTTTTATACCTGCAAGATGGAGGCTTGGACTTGACGCCACGTGAAACTCAACCCACCAGTATATTTGCATTTTGCTCCCTTCCTATAAACACCCACGCTTCCTCTTACAATATCCGCGTTTCTTCTCCCATGCTAAACATATTTGAGGGTATCGAAAGGGGCTGGATCTACATTGCGCTCACGTCAGCCATGTGTGCCGTGGGCTGCTGCACCATCTATGTCGACTACCTCTACAACCTCCTTTTGCCAAGGTTTGTGACTTCCCGCTACAGGTTTACCCTCATCAACAACTACGCGTTCCTTATCGCATCGCTCGCCTTGTCTGCCGGCTGCTTGATTCTTACGTCATTGTACAAGTTGTTGCCATCTACGTACAGATACTTGTACAGGAGCTACTACCCGACGCCGGAGCTTGAGGACGGTTTGCACGAACGGGAAATTCAGATGGTGCTCTCTGTGTGTTTTATCGGCGGAATGGTGCTTTGCTCCGGGTTTAACGCTCTCATCCACATCATGACCAGCGAGAGTGTTGTCCACTGCAGCCATGGAGATGACTCGTCGGAAGTGGCCGAAAGTTCGTCCCACCACTCCCATTCACAAGACCCCGAGTCTCATTCGCATTCGCACTCGCATGCGTCGGAAACCACGCCCTTAGTGCGTTCCCCGCTTATCAAAAAGAAGTCCCTTGTGGACGTGCTCTCAGACACGTTCCACAGACCCAAGACCCACAAGCACGCCCACACCCACGACGGATCGCTGTCGGACGACGGTGAGTGCATGGGCTACCAATCAGCGGAAGCTTGTCTCTTCGAGACAAAGGGCGAGCACCAGCACCCAGTCTTGCACTTCTGCGAGGTTCCGGGTGACATGGTAGAGCTCAGACAGGCGATAACCCATCGTCCAACGCCCCACGAAGCGCACAGCTTTATCAAGATGTCGGTTTCTGCCCTGGACACAACACCTACGACACCTCCCTCAGACGAACACACGAAGCACACGCTCCACCACCATCACATCACGCCCCCGTTATCGCGCTTGCTCTCCATTTCTTTGCAGACAACCATTGCCATCACACTCCACAAGTTACCCGAAGGCTTTATCACGTTTGTTTCGTCCAACGGAGGTGGTGGCAAGGAGGAGCAGGCAATCGGGTTATCTATCTTTGTCAGCTTGCTCATCCACAACTTTGTCGAGGGCTTTTCCATGACTTTGCCCCTTTACTACTCGCTCAATTCGCGTGCCAAGGCAATTGCCATCACCGGCTGCTTGTCCGTGTTGTCTCAGCCTCTTGGGGCATTATTGGGGGTCTGGTTCATGGATACGGTGTACAGTGGCGACCACACGCTCGCCGCCATCGACTACACATTTGGCATTCTCATGGGAATTACCGCCGGGTTCCTTAACATTATCGGTTTGCAGATGTTTGCCAGCGCCATCTCCTTCGGTGGGAGCCATCGGGTCGTGTTGACGTGGAGTATGGTGGGAATGTCCGTGTTGATGTTTAGTTATGCCTTGGTTGGGTAGGCGCTTAGCTTTTGTAGTTTAATTTTGACGTATTGAAATCGGTCCCTGCACATGTTTTATGTCACGGGATTGTTTAAATGTTTGAAGAAATGCCAAACTGACTCACCCTTGTCAAATGATGACTCAGAGGTGATTTCAGGATGATCAAAAGCAGCTTTTTCGGAAGAGCCAATTGTCTATAAAAAGATATACTATACCCGTATTATTACTATTATTATTATTATTATTATTATTATTATTATTATTATTATTATTATTCTTGGAGTCAACAAATATACATACTCTATTTACATATCCAAGACTTTGTTACCTTACCAAAGGACAAGTAAATTATAGCCAGCCATTATTTCCTACCGCTCGACATTGATTCTCATTGAGATTGCTAATGGAATAATCTCGCTTGTTTAGGACTACAAGCTACCTGGTTTAGATTTACCTTCTCCCCACTGAATACGATGGGATTCTCTCAGCCAGAGCATCTCATCTGCTATTACCCGAAGCAGCTGTTGAAATTGCCTGATAAAGGGTTTCATAACCGCGTTTTTTTGAAGTCTACTTGGGGCGTCTGTTGGGACTTGAAAGGTGGATAGCTCTGCATCTACGTATCTTTGCTCTTATCACCGGCTCGGAACATACTATCCAACCGAACCTAAAACGATGCAACTAGGGTTCATGGCAGTGGAAGTCCAAACCGGCCAAAATTGATACAACCCGTAAGATAAGCCCCCTATTGAGATTCTCATTCATATTTCTCTAACAATGGGTGAGCAGTCGGAGGAAGAAGTGACAAGCAGCCACCATTGGTCCAAGTGCTTTCCAAAGGATGTAACCGGGGCTTAATTGGTAACTCGACCACCAAAAGATAAACTTAAATCTGAACTTGGCTCAGATAGTCTTTTATCCAATGCCTAAGGCGTAATGTTGTTCCCATGTACTGCCAATTTCTTCGACACTGGGTCAGAGCTGAGGCATCGACCAGAGTTGAGACTTAGCACCCCTTTATCTTTACCCGTTTAAACCGATCTACGCAGGGCTACTTTTGACGGGTTTGGTATGAGGTATCCACCTGCTTGATGTATTTGTCATCAAAATACCCGGAGATAGAGCTTCTTCCGGACTGCCGCATTCCACAGCGTGGGGGCGATAACCTCACGTTAGGTCGTATTAGGAAATTTGCCGCTCGCCCCTGTGGCCTTGCTTAACTCCGCCATATAACATAGTAATCTGCAGCGCCTGCAAAGGCTACAGACTTACCTCATATGAGCCACGGCTGGTCGCCTCACAGTCCTTGCTCTGACCCCTAATCGCTATCAATCCCAGATACGTCAAGCCTTGCTCCCAGATATATTAAACCCTGATCTTAAATACCAAGCCCTGATATATACCAGGTCCAGATTTCAAATTAGCGAACGGTCTGTTTCATACGAACAAATCTCCGCTTTATATAATAGTCCAAACAAATAGCTTTTGACGCCTTCCCAAAGACACCCCCTACAATGACCGTGCAAAGAGATCCGTTGCCACGTTGCGACGAGGAGACCCGAGACGAGTTGCTCGAAAGTGCGGCTGTGGAGGGTTTTGGCGTACTTTTCGAAGGCCCATCCAAACATACCGCCAGCGAAGCGATCGTAGACGATGACGAGGAGGAGAACATGCGCTGGTTGCGCGAGGCGCGTTTGGAGCACCTGAAACTCCTGTGGCACAAGCGGCCGTCCATTGGTATGATTGTCGCGATCATGTTTACGCTCGCGCTTGCGGTCGGGATAGGGATGTCGGCAAAGTTGGTGCTCATGCTCCGCCTCGCGTGCTCGTCTATTGACAAGGTCCGTGGCGACTCGGCTCTTGTGGCAGAAAAGTGCACCAATGCCGATGCCCAGGAGATGATTTCAACCCTCCAGCTCTACTGCCTGTTTATCGGGGGTAGTGCATCGATCTTGGTTTCGGGGAAGATAGGGGAGTACAGTGACAAGTTCGGCCGGAAGCCGGCGCTCCTCTTCTTCTTGTGCCTCCTGGTTATGCTGACACTTCTTACTGCGTACTTGCTCGATCCGCGTTTCCAGTCGGAGTTGCACTTCAAGCTGTTCGTGCTTGTGGACCTCTTAGGAAAGTTAGGAGGCGGGGCCTTTGCCTTCTTGGCGCTTGCTTGTCTGTATGTGACCGATGTTGTAGATACCGAAGTCAGAACTAAGCTGTTGGGGATTGTTCTGGCGGCTATGTTCCTGGGGATCTCCATCGGCCCGATTTTTGGGTCCTTCATCCTCAACGACGTGCTTGGCCGTGAGGATGACATCATTCTCACTTGCTACACCGAGTGTATGCTTTTGGCAATCGTCACGGTGGTCGTGTTGCTCGTAGTGCCAGAGTCCAGGCCATTGAAGGCGAGACAGAAGTCGCGCACATTGTCCATGCAGGCAAAGCTTCATCGCAAGAGGTCCTCCATCTCTGTACGCAGTGGAATAGAGACTTGTTCGCCTGTCACGCACAAGCTCCTCTCGGGAGTCAACTGGCACGAGGTGCTCTATCAGTTGAACGTGTTTCTGCCATTGAAGGTGTTCTGGGTTCCAGCAAACGTCTCGGGTCGCCTGTCTGTTCCGTGGACCAAGCGGTACGAAGCTCGTATCACCGTGTGCCTCTTGCTTGGGGTGGAGTTACTCCTTCTCGTTTCAGCCTTCTCCATAGCTCCGGTAGTCAGCATGTACGGGATCTTCCAGTTCCAGTGGACGTCTACCGAGTTGAATGCGTTCATCCTGATCTCCAGTGGTGCCCGGACCTTATCGTTGGTCTTGGTGGCGCCCCTTTTCATCAACTTCTTGAAGACTAGGGTGTTTGATATCCACCCAGAGGTCTTGGATAAAGTCGATTTGACTGTGGTTGGCGCGGCTATTTTGTTTGAGATCGGGGGAGGCTCTATGATGACGTTTGCGGCCGTGACCAAGGTATTTCTCCTCTCCAGTGTGTTCATGGCGATTGGCGCTATGGCGTCGCCGGCGTTGCAGAGCTCGATTGTCAAGTATGGCCCCAAGCACAAGACAGGCGAGGTCTTTGGTGCGTTAGCTGTCTTCAGAAACATGATTTCCCTTGTGGGTCCCGCCTCGTTTCTCTACGTGTACCGTAGGACTGTGGCTAACAACCCGCACTTTGTCTTCTATTTGATGTTACTATTCTACGTTGCATCTGGTGTGTTGTTTGTGGTTCTTGCGTGGCATGTCTTTACCGGCAATCTTTCAAATCCAAACGACGAAGATACGGAGAGAACGGCCCTTCTCAGCCGGAGAAGTTCAGTGAGCTTCAGTGAACGGATTGAGCAGGCATAGAGGAATTAGACTGATTCTGGCTCGTGTAACGACTGTGTCAACTTTTATGGGTCACCCAGGGTTTGGTCTGTGTAGAGAGTCTGCACTTAGTCATTGTTTCGAAATTGTTGGCGCGTACCTACATGGTGTACGGTATCTTCAGGTTGCCTAGTAGGTGTAGTATGTTTCTTTGTCAGAGCTAGTACATATGGCCTATGACAACTGGGTTTAAACGTCAGGTACGGGGTTGATTGGAATTTAATTTATATTTTGTGCCTCGAATGTAGAATAGATGTGGCTGTTTATTTCCGGCTCGGTTAAACTATGGAGACATTTGCCAAGAAAGTTTTTTTTTTCTTTTCATTCACGGGTCCCTCACCCTTGACTCCACGGGAGCCACTGGTACGGACCCTGTATACAGGAGTCTATTTTACCCAAAGCGGACAGATCTTGAGATCTAAGATAGGCTTGCTGATTGAATTTCTTCAATTTTTGTCCGGGTCCTTTCCATTTTGGACTGCCATCCATCCCATCGGCTTCAAAAGTAAAAAGCTATACCCAAGCGTTCGGAACTCTCGAATAATTCTACAATCTCTTGCAGGATTTCGTGTTGGCGACCCGTACCGCTGGCACGGACAAAAAGCTCATCCCAGACAACCCCCTTACACCATACTATAGACTTTTATAGAGTTATGTATGTCACTAAAAATAAAAATTCCATAGGCCATAGCAGTGGTAACAACATAATTGCCAATGCTAAAACACGTCACCTGGTTCGTAATTCACTGATTTGATGTGCGGCTCACTTTCCTGCCACCTACGCTTGTTATGAAAAACGGAGATCCACCAATGTTAGCCCTTCTTCCCTTCTCTACTATTTATTAATTCTCACTATGTCATCCACATCATTTGCGCAGAGCTCCTCGGCCTTGAGAAAGAAAAAGACGTTAAAAAAGGGGATTCAGTTCACCTTGATGATTGTGGGCCAGTCGGGTAGCGGCCGGTCAACCTTCATCAACACGTTGTGCGGTCAGGAGATCATCGAGTCGTCCATCACGGTGCCATCACCGGACAACGCCGACCACGTAAAGGAGTTGCAGTTGAGACACGAGAGCGTGGAGTTGGAGGACAACGAGGGCGTCAAGATCCAGCTCAACTTGATCGACACGCCCGGGTTTGGCGACTCCATCGACAACGAGTTCCAGTTTCCGATCATCCTTGACTACATTACGCACCAGTACGACGAGATTTTGTTGGAAGAAAGCCGTGTGAGACGTAATCCGCGCTTCAAGGACGGCCGGATCCACTGCTTGCTCTATCTTATCACGCCGACCGGCCACGGCTTGAGGGAGATCGATATCACGTTCATGCTGAAGGTGTGTCCACTTGTCAATTTGATTCCGGTGATTGCCAAGGCCGACTCACTCACGCCTGAGGAGTTGGCGTTAAACAAAAAGTTGATAATGGACGATTTGCAGCAGCACGGGATTGACCACTACAAGTTTCCGTACGATGCCGCGCACGACGACGATGAAATCATCAGCTACAACGAGTACTTGTACTCCCGTTTGCCGTTTGCCGTCATTGGGAGCAACGACTTCAAGACCTTGCCGGATGGGAATGTGTTGCGGATTAGAAAGTTGCCCCACGGGGAGATCAACGTAGAGGACGACGCGATCTCCGACTTTCCCATCCTCCGCAACACACTCTTGATCACCCATTTGAACGACTTGAAGGAGGGCACCCATGATGTGTTGTACGAAAAGTACAGAACCGAGGCCCTCTCCGGAAAGGACTACAGGCCGGACCACGATGACTCAGGTTTCTCCGCACCGCAGTTCCACGCTGACGAAGTCGAAAGCATGAACGATTCCATACTGAACCGTGAGGCGTACCACGCGCGTGAGGAGCAGATCAAGTTAGAGGAAGAGCGCTTGCGTAAGTTCGAAGAGCGTGTTCAGATTGACTTGGCCAACAAGCGCAAGGAGTTGATGGAGAGGGAGAGAGAGTTGAAGGACATCGAGGACCGTTTGGAGCGCGAGATGCAGGAAAAGGGCAAGCTCCACGCGCAGGTCAAGGCCGAGGAATAATTTTTGTAGTTTGGTTTAATTTAATTTTGATTTGATTCGTAATCTCGTTGTGCTTCTTGGCATGCCAAGTGGTCTATCCGAAGAGGTCTACTCGAAGAGGTCTACCTGAAGAGGTCTACCCGAAGAGGTTATTTGTAGTTGGGAATGAAGCGAGCCGTGGGAAACCCTGGACAAGACAGTTTGATCCGCCCGGGTCCTTCCTTCATCTAGAGTGGCGTGATACGGTCAAGGACCTCTTTGCCTTGGTTATATATCTAGCGTACAAGGCAAGCAACAATATTTTAGCTAATAGAATCATTGTTAGATATATTAGAGTTGACATAACAAGAAGAGTGTTGCTTTTGGTATTTAAACCAACACCGTAAGCTTAGGACGAACAAAGGTTTTTGAGTTCAAATAATTGATCGAATATATGGCCAGTTTATGAGAATATCAAAATGGTTTAGTAAAAAAAGTACTGATTATAAAAAAGCTCCGCGACGGGGAATTGAACCCCGGTCCCCCGCGCGACAAGCGGGGATTCTAGCCACTAAACTATCACGGACAGTGCTTGAAATGAAAGTACATAGAGCTTGTCACACAAAAACAGTGATAAAAATTCTAGCCTTAATGACTATCACGCACTAACTCTACGCCCCTTGCCTGGATTATTCCTTTCTACCACCAAAGTAGTATCCTCGCACAGCTCTAACCGCCGATACCCGTAGATCAGTTTCCCCAGAGAAGCAATGCCTAGAAAAATAATGCTTGGCACGGAGCCGAGATATCGCCGGTGTGGCGCTCCTCTGCGCACGGCGCGCAAACTAGTACCGGGTCGGCGCTTCGAAGCTCCGCTTTAGGCATAAGACTCCGCTCGACTCCCTGATGCGCGGGAAAATATTTGCATCTAACAGGTATGCAGAGGGTCTGGACTCTGACTCAAAGCCACATTTGACTCTGCTGAAATTTTTTTTAGCTGCGATATATAAACATCACTTCCCCCCGGATTCGCAACCTCCTCTACATCCGGTCAAATTCAAACTACATGACCAACGATAGTGCTGCTGCCAACACGTTGGGGACCATCGGGACGGTCCTCTGGTGCGTCCAGCTTGTACCGCAGATCTACTTCAACTACCGCAAGAAGAACTGCGAGGGACTTCCTCCGCTCATGCTCTTCCTCTGGTCGGCCTGTGGCGTGCCGTTTGCTATTTACTTCATCTCCATTGACTCCAATATCCCGGTGCAAGTGCAGCCGTGCGTGTTCACGGTTCTCTGCTTGATTGGCTTCGTGCAGTCGTTGTATTATCCGCCGGTATCATGGCCCACTAGACGCATCATTTTGGTTGTGGTGGCGTTTGTCGTCGGGGCGATGGCGTTAGAGGTCGGCTTTATCATCCCGTTGAAGAGATGGTACCAGGAAGGCACCACCTGGCCGCCGTTAATCTTCGGGATTCTTGCATCCATCTTGCTTGCTGCAGGTTTGATTCCACCGTACTTTGAGTTGTGGAAGCGTCAGGGCCGCGTCATTGGGATCAACTTTATCTTTTTAACCATTGACTTCTCCGGCGCCGTATTTTCCTTGGCCAGTTTGGCCGTTGACACTGCAAAGTTGGACATCATGGGTTGTGTGTTGTACGCCATCTGCGCGCTGTTGGAGTTGGGGATCTTTGCCTCGCAACTCGTCTGGCTCATTCGTTTCCGCTGGTTGAAGACCGGCCGTTTGAACGACGCGGAGGATATTGGTGATAAAGAATTTAGTGAGGTTGAACTCCAGGCTACGGACCTGGCTGAAAGGCTCTGCGGTAAGGAGCCTCTGCGAGAAGATCTGGACGATCAAGATTAAACAATTCCTTGCCTTTCATACAACGGCTTAACAGCAATCCTTTCCTTTGCCATTGTATTGCATAGGCGTAAGATGGCCGGGCCTCTGCCCTGTTCCTGGATTCTAAATGGTGCGATTGGCTCGTCTTTATTGAACCGAGACTGAACATCTGCCTTTGCAAAGCTGGGTGGAGAAGCTTGACCCTTCAACTTGATATGAACCGCTAGGACCAATGCTCTCAAATTTATGGTATGCCCGAAAGACATACGCGACAAAGATGTCATCATGCTGGCACCTGTGATAGAATCACAGGTTCAAAGAAGTTGGTATATCGATGGGGAAACTGCTCTCAGAAAGGGGACAGCATAAGTACTCTAAACCAGCCCCGTAACCTGGCCGGCTAAACGGGATGATGCAGTATTAGTGAAGAGCCGATAAGTATGACATTGATGTATGTACACTACATTAGCAAAGTTGTGCATGAGAATATTGTAACATAAAAAGTGTAATTGAATGCTCTTCTTTTTACAGTATTCATGGTCTATGCGACCCTTCCACCGGAGATATATAAGTCAGCAATTTCATTGCAAAAAGCGTCATTGGAAGTAACTTGATGCAAGATTAAGGAAAACGTGCCCAGGTTGTAACCTGCGAAGCTCCATCCGTAAAGATCTTAACAGCGTTCATCCCATACTGTCTTATATTAAACTTCGCAGTTCCTGGCTATCTTCAAGTTCATAACATTATTATATTCTATACACGGATTTATGCCGCTGTTTTCGGATTATCCAACGTGTTCACGTCATTCCCCGAGTTGAGCTCTCTCTGGCTTTTCCGGCTTCTAGCGTTTATATCTCTTTGGTTTCTTCCATTGGCACTTATCCCACTGACTTTGCTCACTTCTATCACGCAGCGTGTCGCTGGTTCGTGCAACGATGTCGCTGTCTTTGAATTCGCCCAGTGCTTGCTTTCTTCTATTTCATTCACGGCGCTGCCTTGTACCTCGTGTTACCCACTCGCTCACACGTATTGTGTAAAATGCGCCTTGAAATACTCAAAGCTGACTAACGTCACAGCACTGGCGGGAACGGTTCGCATCAAGTTAACAACAAACCCAGAATAAAACCCGCGCATCAGCTCCTTCACATAAATATTCTTCATCGTGGCAAATAAACCAAGTTTCTTTCCACCCTTTCCGTACACCTTCACGTCCTTCGGGTCTTCCTTTGTGTTTCCTGATAATTGCATGCGCGTTCGTAAAACCTCGTGGGGATACGTAATAGAACTAGCAAACATCTTGGACAAGGAACTGGCCGCCACCAACTTCCACAAGCGGCTGCCTGTGACATCACTGTCTTCCTGGTCGACCCTCAAGAACTTCTTTAACTTCTCGTATACGGGAAACTGGAGCCCCACATGCATCAAGCCAAAGAGCGACGGGACCAATCCCGAGTAGAAGACCGTGAGGCCCTCGTACTTGTACATCTTCCTGAAGGCATCGATCGTGCCCTTGTAGTAGTAATGTGAGGCGCGAGATTTTATCTTTGGATCAAAGGTGGGGTTCATGAGGGACCCAGAGCCGGTCTGGAGCATCAATCGGGTCTTGACCACCCAGATGGGGTTCGTCAGAATCGACGAGGCAGCACCCGCACAAATGGCCGATAAAACGTACGACCCGAATTCGTGGTCGAGGTTCCGCGAAATCACCGGCTTGCACTTCTCATACACCGTGAAGTAGATCATCCACGTCGGCAAGTAGCCGAATACTATGGGCACCAACCCGCGGTACAACCCACGGATACCTTCTTCCTTCAGAATCAATGAGATTGTCTGCACCAAGCCCTTATACTTGAACGGTGGGGGTGTGCCGCGAGCGTCAGCGCTGCGCAACAGTGATGCAAATGCGCCTTGTGCCTGTAAGCGCGTCTTTGCTACGTCAAGCGGACATACCGCCACGCCCGAGAGAAAGCCCGCGAGCGCACCTGATAGCGCGGTCACCTTTGCCGGCGTGAGCCTTAGCGCGCTCTTGGGCGCTGTGTATTCCTGGTGGAAATCTTTCTCACTCATAAATTAATTATGGTGGAATGCTATGAAGGCGGATGCTATGAAGGCGAACCGGAGCGATGGAGAATGAAGTGTGATGGGTATCAGCTGAAGAGAAGAGTCAGGGATAGGATTGCAGCCAAAGAGAGGGAAGGAATAGAGTAACGGCCGAAGCGTAGGACCCAGACGGAATGAAAATGAGCAGCGATTAAAACTAGTCAGGCAAACGTTCTCGTACACTCTAAAGGACAACCACAGAAGACCAGATCTCGGCGTCAAGTTCCAGCTGAAAAAAACAGAAAAAGGTGTTACACCTATCGGCTGTGTGCAGGAGGCCCGACTGAAGCCAGACCGGGGCCACGAGACGCTTCCGAAGGATCAGAGATAAAGGTTATCTTATAAGCTTCCGAAGAACTATCTAGAGAGAGAGATTATATACGACTTTATGACCGTTGGTTAAGGCCATGATGGCTCTTGGTAGTCATAGATATATTAGGCGAGACATGGGGTTCGTGCTTAGCGGCTTACAACCCGGGATTGGCCGGGCTTTAAAAACTGAAGCGAGGAATAGGAAAAGTTGAAAAGGAATAGGAAAAATCCAATTTCCTCAGTTGGACATTATTTTCATTAATCGTCATACGTGCAAGGTTGATTCGATTTTATTTTATTCTATTTATTATGGTACATGTATATAGATATTTAGCATGCTATCACCCCGTATCGAAGCTCGAAATTTGTTCGCTAAACGCTAAACTTATACTCAATCTCATGCTCGCTGGAACTTGAGCTATTCATTCTGGCCTTTTCTCGATAATACCACCACTGCCCTGCAATAATAAAGTCCAACCCCATCTGGAACAAGGCAAAGACAACAAAAATCCCGGCCACATTGTCCGTTCCCCAGAATAAATAGCTCAATTTCAACACGTCCCCACATAACCAGCTGACGAGCAAAATCACCTTGAAGTTCTCTACGGACTGCAACCGCTGGAGCAACAAGATCTGCGGAAGGGGGAGCAAGGATTCCACGAGCAAGCCTACCATACCGATGCACTCGCCGTAGGCCTGGTAGCCGCTAAAGCAGTACGTCAACACGATGAACAACGCGGCAAAAGAGCCGATAAACCGCCAGTAGGGCCGTTCGTGCTGCCACTGCCAGAAACGGAACGGTCTGCGATAGTAGACATCAAAGAAGCGGACAATGTAGCAGCCAAAGTGCCACGCGATGAGCGAGTAGTAGCGGATGTAGAGACAGATATGGTCGAAAAGCGAGCCCGCCAGGCTCGAGCTGGAGGCATAGAAGCGGTCCTTCGCGTTCATGAGTTCCTGCAGCCACGAGTTGCGCGCCGCTAGGTCGTCACTATAGGCAGAAACGGGCCTGCGGTAGTGTAGACTCACCTTGAGCAAGAGGCACTGGATGGCAACCATGGAGCATGACTGGCGGAAGAGCGTGACCTCGTATGGGTTCACGAAATAGTAGCAGATTCGGAGCGTTGCCGCCATGAGCATCGTGGCACAGATTTCCATCGAGAAACCCGTGCTGGATTGCTTTGTATGGATGCTGTACACCGTCGAGCCGTAGGAAAAAAACGGTGTGAGCATCATGTAGAGGTTGACCAACTTGTGCGTGTCCGGAAGGTACTCCCAGTACCCCACGGGAATGTCAAAGTACGACGATAGCGAGTACATGAGAGAAGAGCAGTGGAAGGAATGACAGGTAGTCTAATAAAAGTCTCTCGAAATTTGAAGAGGAGGGCTCCGGTGATAGAGGCTTTAGTGTTTGTGTAGTCTGGATGTCCGTAGAAACAAAATTCGTATCAAGATGGTAAGAAACGTCTCTGTTCGGATCTAGGTAAACTTCCGGCAGAGTGTAGTCAGCGAGGAAAACTTATAGTCTCCGGGAATGGCTATTCTTTCCTGACTTAAGGCTTGAGGATAATACAGAAACGGCGGCTAGGATATCTGGCTACGGTGGCAGATCTAACGTGGAAAGGCTAAACGAGGGTCTAATGAAAGATCTTGGGTCAGTGCCAGAGGTACAGTATGGGCTAAGACGTAAAGACACACAAAAGATAACCTATAATGACTTTGAAGTACGCTAGAAAGACACTTGCGAAAGCTCTTTAGCTGTTTCATGTTGGAGCCAGTCTCGACTGCGTTTGTGCAAAAAACCAGACCAAAAGCGGATGGAACGCACACGACCCAATGACGTCACGCGGGGAATCGTATAGTCTGCCGTTTGCGCTATTTACGTTTTGGAAAACCTGAACAGAGTCAACATGCCTCTTGAGAGAGGAATAAAATGGGCAACTATCAGACCCACTTTTATGTCAACTTTAAGCATAACAGCGAATCTACGAAACATGTTCCTGTATAGGCTGTCCTCTTGACTCCTGTACAAGTGCGCTGCCTCACGAGGCTATAGATGGGAAAAGGACCGGGGATTTGAAAACAGATAATACGTCTATATAATTAACATATCGTGCTTTGAGTACATTGCTTTGGTAAGGCTAGCTTCCTTCCAGGTTGGACTCCCGTTAGTTACATGACATTGTCTTTTGAAGCGTATCTTACCTAACCCTTTTTATGAGTCGTTTTGATTGAAACAGGTATGGTGGAATACAAGACACATGTTTCAATATCGCAAACTGATGCTACGCGATTTCATAACTTTTCACCCAACTCTCTGCATCAAGGATGCGGTCCGTTTGTACATAGCAATGTGAATCCTTCTATAGAAGTTGTAATATTCTTGATACAAACTGTAGTAAAGAGGTGAGGTATTTCTGAAAGAACCTACGCGCGGTAGAGGTATACGGGAGTAACAAGCTATCGCCCATATTCGGCCGTTTAGCACTAGGTACAGACTGTACGCCCACTCCGATTTAAAGGCAGAGAGGATCGAGCTATTTAGCTCTGGAATGCGCCCTTAGCTTTCTCGCGTAAAATATGCCCCGCGCGCTTGGGATCTAGCATCCGTAAAACCCGATTAGCCTTGCGCTAAGCTATTTGCTGCAGGCAATCTCTACCAGCCAAACCTAAACCGGATCTAGTAGCTAAGCAAAAAGCTTATCGGAGATGACTAGGAATGGAAATCAAACCTAATGACGGTGGGATACAGGGGACGGAGTTGGAACCATGTAACTGGAGAGTGGTATTTTATATTTGCGCTAAATTTAACAGCAGAAGCCCAACGAACGTTAAATTCCTAAGCCACACACAATCAGTGAGTTATCAACCGATAAAATGAAACAGGGTAAACATATCACGCTACAACTTTTTTTTTTTTTCAGCCGAACCACACATAAATTAAAAAATACACAGATTAAACATAACGAGAGAGAAGTGGAGCAAAGAAATAAACCGAGACACAAGAATTAAAGAAACAAGGAGAGGTACCATCAAAACACGCAGAAAAATACCATTAAAACACAACGGAGAGGTATTGAATGCCACTACAGAGGTATCCAGTACCCCTGGAGAAAGTATAAAAAAATTCCAGGCACCCTTAGTGGTTATAGTAACCCGCAGCCAAGGGGGCCGGAGCCGGAGCTGTAGCCAGGGTGGAGCCGGAGGGCCCTGCCGGCTCCTTCGCTTCTAGCAATGAACCTGCACCGCTAGTGCTATTGGCGCTCTGGCCTAAGGCTGAGTCGTTGTACCAGCGGTTGTTTCCGCTGTTGTTGTACTGTTGTGGCGGCTGCTGGGCTCCTGAGTACCCAAAGCTGCTGCGCGTACCCGGGTAGAAGTTGTTCTGGGGGTATCCATACAGCTCGGCACCACTGCTCACCGACAGACTATGGAACAAGTGCGGTAACAGTTGCTGGCTTGGCGGCGCCGACGGGTAGCTCTCAGCGTGCTGCGAGAGCAGCGGTAATGTCGGCGAGGCGACGCCCTGCAGGAAGTACTGCGTTCCCGCGAGTGGCGGGAAGCCCAGAGGCTGTGGCTGAGACTGGGCCTGAGACCCGTACGTGTACCAGGATGGCTGGTTTGCCGTGGCGACCGGCGGGAAGCTGCTGGACACTAACTCCGGCGACTTTGGTTTGGACGTAGGAGAGTAGACCGACTTTCTTTTGGTTCCAATCGAGTATGCGTCGGGTTGGTTCCCGTAGTACTGCTGGGTCTGGGCCGGGTATTCGTCAAAATGACCAAAGGTCTGCGTCTGTGGTGGCTGGTACGAATTCCCGTAGTACAGGAGAGGCTGCGGTGGCGGCGAGGACTTCTTGCGCACGGGAGCCGTGGCCTGCAGGAACTTGCCGTCGATGAAGTAATGCGCCTCGTCCTCGATCGGGATCTTTCCGCCCAAACTGGACTCTTTGACCGCGAGCCAGAGGTCGTCGCTGATGGCAATGGACGTGCTGAGGGTGGAGTCTTGCGGACGCACGAGTTTACCGGAAATGACGTCATCTGCGTTGTAATAGGAAATGAGGTGGAGCACCTCTGGGGCCGCGGAGGCGCCGCGACTGCGGTGTGCAACGGTAAGCGACAAGGTCTTCTTAATGAGGCCTTGCTCCTTGAAGGCGTAGGATGCGACAAGCGAGCCCACAAGTTGGCGGCCGGTCTCGGTGTTCATACTCGCGCTCTGCGCATGTGGCGAGATGTGCGAGTCGTATGCGAGTGGCGCAGCGAGCTGTTGACCGCTCGCACTGCTCGTCAGCTTCTTGCGCTTATTCTTGCGGTCGTCGCTTTCGCTCAAGGCGGAGCGGTCAAGCTCGCGGTAGACAAGGAAGCGACCGAGGATACGCGAGGGCGACCACGCAATGCCGTCGGTCCAGCGTTTGATCCCGGACTTTTCCTCAGAGAAGACGAAGCAGTTTCCGGACTGGATGAGCGCGTTGCGTTCGCGGTCGTGAGGGCGACGGGGGACCGCGTGGAGCTGTTGGTTAAGGGTGGCCTGAATCACGAGGAGGGCATCCTTGGTGGAGCCGATGTAACCGAAGTAGGTGGGATTGAGGGGGGTGGACATCAAGAGGTAGAATGGAAACTGAAAGCTGAAGGCTCTTAGGGGAAGCTGAGGCTTGAGCTATTAGTCAGCTGGATGGGTATTAGGGAAACTAGCTCTTGGAAGCGGGCTAGTGAAGGAGAGCGTTATTGACAGTGCTGGGTTGCGAGCAGATCTGTGGCGTTGCTTTGTAGGCTTGTGTCGCTGCTTTGGTATACCTGCCGATGATTATTCAGGTGGTTGTGATAACGTTATAGTTTCGTATAAAGTTGCAGCAAGATGGTTGAATTTATAAAAAATCCTAGAGGATTCCTGCAAAGTGGGGTCGGGGGGAAGGGGTGTAATTAAGGTCATCGGGGCTGCATGTCGTGCGCGAAATTTGGAAGCGCTGCACCTGCACCACGTCATGCGGAGGGACATACATGCGTCTGCGTGCACAGACCCAGTGGCCAACAGATCTGGCACGACTTTCACAGGACACGTACGTGAGGCCGCCTGGAATTTGGTTCTGTATGTGTGGCAATCGTGTATTCCACCTGGGGACTCCACATGACGCAACTGCCCCATTGAGAGCCACTGCACGTCCACGTGCCGGGAGCTCTGGCAACGAATACAAAAGGTATTAGTTCTTTATTTGCCTGTCAAAGCAAACCTAACTTACAGTTTCACTTATTCAGATCTGATGACTCCTCAAAGTTTATGCACAGAGGTCGATAACGCCAAGGAATGGATGTGGTGGTTCGGAGTCAAACAGAGGCTCATACCACCTTCCCTCCAAACAGGAGCATAATCGTCGACCGCCTGTTTCCGAAGCATAGCTGATGTCACCTGAAATTCCGTGGTTTCCGCTGCCAGTGACCGTGTATCAGTGGGTGGCTATCAGCATACACGCGCACACAACTCCGAGGTGTGGGGTAGCTGCGAATCCGGCAATCGTGAACGTGCGCCAGGATTTCGGCGGGCCTAGAACCTTATGCATTACGCACCTAATCTCATCTATTGCTCTACCAAGGTCGGTTAAGCCTCTTTTCTGCGACAAAACACTAACCAAATCAGAACACTCGTGGGAAAAAAGCACAGATAAATCGAACCACCTCTGCTAGTAATCAGGGAGCCAGTACGCCACGCTTTTTAGTATTGGCATACGGCCTGCTCAGGTGGTGATTGTCGGCCTATTGCGTCTTGGAGGTGCGTGCGTCGGACAATCAATTAAAGCATTGTAGTACATGGTTAGAAGGATCAATGACTAGGCAACGTGACTTGGCTTAATAAATGATCCCGTACAGGGCCATGGTCGCTGCGCCGGTCTAATGTACAGTGGGGGAGGCACTATTTAGTGCTCAGGTAATACACTTATCTAGACGATGTTCCCCTAATGAGTGAAAACGAGAACATGCACACCGTTTGCTATTAGAGCTCAGCTGTGACGGTTATAAAGCTGGTAGTGCAACATTCCGGTGTCTTAAAACACACGACCGTCAGATGATGGAGTCTAAACGTGAATGAGTGACGCCCCGCACGTGTTCTGTGCACTCTAAGTGCTCAAACTCTTGGCCGTACATTCTTTTGGACCCTGGGGAGGGATCATCGGAGGTCTGAAGGCTGTTGTACATTTGGGGGCTGTTTGCTGTGTTGTAAGAGTATTATAGCCGCTGGACCGAAACCAACGGAATAAAAACCTCCCGCCTGCTTCACAGCTCCTGTGTGGCGAATAGCGGGCCTCTAAGAGGCCAACATCCGAGGGCCGAACCCTTCAGGGTGTTTAGTATTTCCCAGTGGACGGTTGTAAATACCTTATAATATTTGGATTGGGTAACTTTAGAGATAAGGTTAGATGGCTTGACTGTTATCTAAAGCTTAACGAACGAGGTCTCTTTGATATCCCAGTTAGAATGACAAAGAAGTAGATAGGGGAGGCGGGTCTATATGCCGAGGCTAGAGCCGAGTCTTTCCAAGCCCTTTTGGATGAGGGAAAGTGGTGTGATATGTTGCCAGAAATATCCTGAGCCCGCAACTCATGGTTGTTTTGTTTCCGGGATTGTTACGAAAGTGATAACTAGAAAATACCTCCGTCATGCAGCTGTGTAATCAACCAGACCAGGGCTATGCAAACCGTTCTTGGTCCGGGAGATTCACTCGAGCATAATCGTCATAATGCATCCTAGCTGGCACCCACAAACCCTGGAGCTGTAGCAATTTTGGCTCAGAGCCGGTATAGCATACTGGAAGGATACTTGAATTGACTACAAAGAGCAGAAAACCGTACTTCTTCCCAGATAAAGGTCTGATCCTTAGGCATTTGTTTTCTTTTTTACATATTGGTTGGAACTGTCGTAAGATAAGCATTGTCTGATGAATTTCTTTTGTGTGGCACCACAGTGCATATATACCTTGAATTTAGTCAAACTTACATGGTCATTACTGGTAGATTCGTTGCACGGCGAGGGTAGTGATGATTCAGCGATCTCCGAGATGCACCAACAATCGTGAAACCATAATTATGCCCCTAAGTCAGAGCTAGCACCGAGAGGCCATAGTGGGAACAGACGTTCAATTCAATTCCGATAAGAACCAGGGAATACCTGAAGGATGTGTGGTAAGCAGATCTTAAAATGAACGATATACGCACACTGCTGAGCATGGATAGGATGTTGTGTGGTTAGCTGAAGGACTCGCCTGCCGTGTAAGGCTATCTTCCTGCTCATCCGAATCCTCCCGTTAATGCAAAGTCTCATGCAATACCGACGAATCGCCACTAGTGGGAGCTGGGAGAGTATGTGCGTCATGTACGTATATGTACCTGTGCATACGGTGGGAGGGGAGTGCAAGTGTGGTCATGCGCGCAACCCAGCCTAAATACAAAAGATACTTTGGGGATCACAGCACATGCTAGACCGTTATCGATGATTAACCTCACAGGACTTCAACGAGAGTTAAAACGTAACAATCTCGGAGGATTCGCCGAAAATCAGCGATAGGAGTGGATATGACGCTGCTCTCGTATTTTGGAGATTTTTAGAAGGAACGAAACTACGTAGATCAGCGCTTGTTTCAGGAAGCTATCTGACGAGAGGTGGTGCTTATGAAACCAGTTTTGACGACAACATTCCCGAGACTGTTAACGAGACGTTGGTGTTCTGTGGGGGGGGGGGGAGCCTGGGGTGAAGCCCATGTACAAGCAACTCAGGTCCGGGGTATTCATCAACAAGCTTAACCTTTTGAGAACCCTCTAGCTGTATATTATAGGTTAAATTGGTGAACGTTTTATGTGCCTTGCCAGGGTAGAACTGTTTTCGTCGGTTCAATAGTGGCTATTTCTTGACGGTGGTACTGACCTTGGCAATTGGTAGATTTCGGAGTAGCAGTATACAGCGATCAAAAGTCTTAGGCTAGAGATGTACGAGGCAATTAGTTGAAATCGATCTACAGGGATAGATTAAACTAATTCGCAGGACTAAACAAGTGTCTCAAAGCCACACAAGCTGCATTATCACTACTGAAAAGCCAAAAAGACTCCTACTGGTACCAGTCTGACCGACATTCATCCAAAAACCCAAGCACGTGGTACGTCTGCGTCAGTATTTAGGATTCCGCTCTTTTCCCGTCTGTAGTGGCAAGATGTGAGACTTTATAACAAATGGAGGGGTCAATACCAGCTATTGAAGAAGAGAAGGAGAATTCGATACCCTAATCGAACAAGCTGATGCATGTATGGCTGTGTCGGTATCAATATCGACTATGGCCCATGGATAATCCAACTAGTTAGCACGTCTGGCATCTATCGGTACAGCCCTAGACATCTTTTTTGAGTGACCGTTCGCACCCAATAAGCTATCTTGGCAGAACACGCTACACCACATATCAATATTCGCATCTTTATATATACTTTTAGATATCCTTCTTGGATTCCTCCACGAGCACCTTCTTCTCACCGTCATCCGAGTAGAGCATCAACACAACGAACACAAACCACGCAACCACAACGGTGACGGCGCCAGAGATGTAAACCCATGCGTTGGTCAACTCCCATGAGCGCGGGAACTCGTCGTTGGCGAGGTGTCTGATAGGGCGGACGATCTCGTCGCGCACAAACGCCAACCCGGCCTGCTTATAGTCAACCAGGAACTTGAAGATGCCGTGGTGATCTGGCAACTTGAACGTGCGCGAGTAGACGACACCAGAGGCGGTTTCTTCAGCCTCCTGGAGGAACACACGGTAGTACGGATCCAACATAATAACCTCCAACTGCAAGTCCGTGGTGTGGAACGGCTCCCATGCGGCGGTGGCAGGATTCCAAAGGGCTAGTGTGATAGCATAGGTGACTTCATCGCTGATCTTGAGGTCTCTGGCGGGATGGGTCTGGGTGAGCGATGCGTCGGCAAGCTTGATCACCCCGGTCTCCTGGAAGCACCAGCGGAGCAAGTCGGTCACCAACTGGCTGTTACTGGTCTCAGCGACGAGGAATTCGTTGCCGACAAGCGCGTCGGAGCCGAGCCAGACGACTCTGTTGTTGTTCTCGGCGCCCTGGAAGGCCACCACGAGGTTGGCCTGCGAGCCCAGCGCCCACACATCGGCCGCGTCCTTCGAGTTAGCAGTGTACGCGGTTCTGGAGGCCTTGACAACGGGGATGAGTAACGGCGAGTTGGAAATCAACGCGGCGGAGCCCTCGTAGAGGATGGAATCAAGGTCTCTCACGATGTGCTGATTAGCGACCAAGTTCTCGCCGGAAACCAACGGAAGACGCAACAAGTCATGCTTAGAGGCTTCCACGTCCACGTAGTTGAAGTGGTCGACCACACGGTGGTTCTTCGGCGCGGGATAGATCCCCAACTCGTTCAAGAACGCGCGGAAGTCGTCGTTAACGTGCTTTGGGCTCGACACAACAAAAACATTCGCCTGTTGCGCCAATTCAGGGCTAGCGTCGTTCACAAAGTCTAGCAATTTGCCCGCGCTGAGCTTCGGTAACTTCTTGAGCGAGGTAGGGAGCAATACGAGGTTCGCGTACCGGTGGTTGGCAAAGTCAAGCTCGAACTTTGCGTCGTCGCTTTTGGCCGATAAGTCCGCATAGCTCTTGGTGTGCACATTGTAGTGAAGCTCGTTTGTGAGCTTTGCGTACAATTCGCTGAACTGGGACGCCGTAAAGGCGTCGTCCGCAAGAAGCTTGGGGTCGAACAAGATGAGCGTGTCATTGCGCGGGGTCACAGACACAGCCGCGACCGAGAGAAGGCTCGTAGCAAAAGCGAGCACTCTGAGGCCGTTTATGAACATGATAGGGGTAGCGATTATTGAGAGACCGGCAGTATGGTGAAGTGGAGGCGCGTTTTGATAGCTGCCGAGGTTAGCAAAACGTGTCGTGATAGAGATTGGCGGCGCACGACCAGAGACAAAGGCAAGGGCTATACCGGATATGATTAAATAAATTATAAATGTCAGAGCCAATATAGCATTTAACGAGAGGACTTTTAGGACGAATCTTTGCAATGAAAATGGAAGAAGGCTGCGTATTTCATATATCTTCCTGTATCGGACAGCCAGTCAAACTCAGCTTACAAAAAAATCTATCGAAGTTTATAAGTACAATTTTAAATCGACCCTATTGGTTGGTCTTGACGATCTTCACACCGGTCTTCTTCTTCCAGTCCTCAAGCTCTTTGTGGGTTTTTTGCAACTCCTTAGCCAATGTCTCTAACGCACCCTTGATCTATAATTGTTAGTACCGAATGCGCCGTGGAAAGACGATATACATACGCTTGTGAGCTTGGTCTCTAAGGCTGGCTCGACTTCGGCAACGGTTTTCTCCATCAAAACACCACCCACCATGTTGAAGCACTTTCTCTCTTTGGGCGTCTTCTTCAAGGTGGCCAACACCACGTTGTGTTCCTCTGCGTCGGACTGCAACTCGCCGATCTTTGTGGTCAACTCCTTGATGGCGCCCTGGAAGTCATTGTATTCGAACTGGAGTTGTTCTGGAGTGTTAGTACGCATGCTATGGGGGAGCCTGTAGAGACATACCTTGTTTCTGCTCTGCTGTTTGGGACATTGGGTGCGGATAGGTGGTAGTGGACTGTTTAATGATTTCAAATCTTTTGTATGCCGCATATTTTTTTGGAGTTTTGGTTTTCCCAGCAGGCTCGCGAGAATAAAATCCGCGAAGAGTAGGGGGTTTCGGGGAATATTGACGGGGAAAAATGGCCAGGAATTGGCTTACAATAAAAATATGGCACCTGTGGATGATTCTCAAGTACCCCAAATAGACCGATAGTCAAAATATCAGTATTCTAGAAATTCGGTACCTTACCTAAATTCCAATGAATAGATTACGAATGAAAACAATTAATGTATACCCCAGAAATTAGCACAACATGAAAATAAAGTAATGCTAGGCTGAACCGTAATTATGTTATGGAATTCAAAAATAACGAATACCAGGGCCAAGGATGAATCCGTAAATCAAATTACCCAGTTAATCAAATGTAACTGGGCTGGTACCCACCAGCCTCCACCGTGAACAACTAACTAAAGTACTAAGCGACTTAGATAAAGGCTAGACTGGTTGGTATATTGAACTAATTAAGCATCCATCGGCCGAAATAAATAAGAAAGATTCACATTACTAAACCCCAATTGACTGAAGGTACTCTTTCCTGTACTCGTTCGTGGCAAGCTCCTCTGATCTCGTCAATGCGATCCACTTCGGCTCATCCTTGAACAACCTCAACGCGTGGATGTCATTCTCAGCATCGAGTGTGAAACGGTGATAGATCCCCGACGGCAAAATCAACAAGTCGCCCTTGGCCAACTTGCATCTGATCCACTTATCTGCCTTGTTTCTGACGTCAAAGAAGCCGGAGCCGCCTAAAATATATCTGATCTCCTCGTCCTCGTGCAAGTGTTCCTTGTAGAATCCGTTCAACTTCTCCACCAACGCTTCCTCGCTGTCACCAAACGTCGCTCTGTTTAAGCGGATTGTGTCTCTGTTTTTGTACGAGCGTTCAACTGCTAATCGGTCAACCTCCTCTTCTGTGTCAAAGTGGTAGTAGAGCACGCCAGTGCTGGCCAACTCTTCCAAAGAAACAGTCTCTCCGGAGTGGTGCGCCTCTCTGAAATCAACTTCGTCATTATTGTCGTGGTAGTAAACTTCAACCATTATAATTTGTATGTGTTTGTGTTTGTGTGTAGTAGAAACTGGGAAGGTGATTCTTAAACTGTGGAGATTAATTAGTTTTGGGGGTGGATTTTACCAGATCACGTGCACGGACTCAGTCTCTGTTTCCACCTTGAGGGTTATACAGGAGTAGATCCAACATACTGTTGGATTAAAAATATATACATATATATATATATTCTAAAGTTTAGTATTTCAAAGGAGAGGTTGAAAGATTATTCCACTATTCTATCCATGCCTTTGCAAACTACTTTTACCCAGTGACCAATTCATCCCATGGGGGTTGGAACCCAAACACAATTACAGACCCCGTCCAAAATCAAACATCTTTTCGTAAGCTATCGACCGAACAGTCATCTACATACACGCCTAGTCGCGCTTGTTCGAGGCTGGCTTGCCCAAAATCCCGTAGTGGCGGTCACGGCTAGCAGAGCGCTTGTAAAGGTGGTAGACTGCGTTGAGATTGCGTCTGCCAAGGAAGGCAGCCACCAAAACCCCAAGACACAAGACAAAGTACCCGAAGAATCCTTGCTGATGCACCTTGTCCATGAACCTGAGCCTGTCGCTGTACGGACTGTGGGTCAACTTGATCGGCACCCAGGCGCTCTTGGCAAAGTCAGTAGGATACTCGATGCTGGTCTTGATACCTGAGAGTAAGTACTGGAAGACTTGTCTGAGCTGGTACGAGTTGGCAGTGAGGTAGTCACCGGTAACAGCCGAGTCGATGTACCGCTTGTTGTTCTTATCCACGATAAACACGTCTCCCATGTTGTACTCGTACTTTGCCTTTTCGAAGCGCGAGCCAAACACATCCCAGCCCTTTTCCTCCACCAAGTATCCGTCCTGGGCCATATCCAAATAGGTGAAGTACAAATTGTAGTCCTCAAATAACGCGTGGCTGATTTCTTGCTTCATCCGCTTCGAAGCGGCATCGCCCTTCAACGCAGCCACTTCTTTGTCCTTGATCAGCCGTTGGTTCACTATATCGTCGTACAAGTACTTGGCTTTCATGTAGCTGTATTCGTGCTGGGCCACCGATAATGTGCGGATGATGGCATTGAGATCATCCGGGGTCTGGGTCTCAGAGTTGACAAGCGTTACAAGCACTTTATCGTTGGTTTGCGCCAACTCGTCGTTGAAGTAGTAGTGGTAGTTCACCGGCTTTAAGCTGTGGATGGCAGGGAACCCATTCGTCTCCATCCATCCCTTCAACCGGTCGACATCTCGTATTTCGCGCGGGTCAAAGTTCTGGAAGGTAAAGCTTGCCAACGTATTTTCCTTGAAACAGTACAACGTGGGCAATGAGGTGAGAGTCAAACTCGTGTGCATGTTCTTGTCAAACACATATGGAGCCGAGGTTAAGTTGTAGTTAAGGAGCTCGACCATGTTCTCGTGCTGCAGTCTTGCCAACGCGGGAATTCCCGGATCCGAGGACTTGTACAAGCCGATCTCGAACGGGAGTTCCATCACCTTCTCTAACATGTGGCCCATGATTTGGAAGTCCTCGTCCACCACCGTGTTTTTATCGTAGTGGTAGACAAAAGCCACGCGTGAGTTGGAAGTGCCGATCGGAAACTTCACTTTGGCCGGCAAAATGTTGCTCTTGATATTCAACTCTTCAAGCTTTGCGGCCGTGGTTTCCTGGTATTGGTAGTTCACCATAAGCTTCCCAGTGAACTGCAACATATCGCGCACCGTCGGGTAGTACTCATACGCAATCTTGCTGAGCCCCGATACCTTCTTTGGCAAGAAGGCCACCATCTTCGCCTCTCGGTTATGACCCATCCCGTGGTCGCTTTTCAAGGCGCCAAATCCTAACGCGCTGCAGATCTTGGGGTGGGAGACACAGTTGAAGTGGTACAACGGCACGCTCTCCTGGGCGTTTGATAAACGGTCCCACTTCCGTCTCGTTTCGTAGCAGTCTCGACATCTGATGAAATTGTCTGAGTGCTTAGTAACCGACTTTTTGAACTGGACATCGGTGGATGGCCAGAACGATACAAAAATGGGCTTTTCAATGTTGCCGGCAATGGCGTTCAACATGTCCAGGTCGGTCATGAGTGTAGACTTGCCTGGAAGGTTAAAGTGATCAGCGTTGAACTCAGCCGCGGCCTCCCTCATATATTTAATCAAGTGCGCAGCTGTCCGCTTTAATCCCCTTGGGTAGGTCTCAATCTTCACACCGGACCGCTTATCCTTGCTGGGACCATACAACTGGATGTTAGGGTATGCGCGGATGTCCAAGTGCTTTGGACCACACAAATCGGCTTCTTCCACGCAGTTGACTTGTCTCATTTTGATGCCCAACTCCCTGCCCTGGGTAAGAAACTTCTTGTGGGTGGCTTCCCAGATTGGCGCCAAGGCATTGCAATGGTGGCAGTATGGAGAGAAGAACTCGACTAAAGTCAACCCTTCACTGAGCTCTTTGCCAAAGGTTTTGAGAGTGAGCATGGTGGGCATCCCAACGTTTTCCAAGCCTGTTTCCTCGGAATCCATATCTGAAGGCCTAACGGCATCAGTTATAGCTTTCTTGTCGTTGTAAGTTTCAACAGAAGGTTTTTTATCAGGTGTATCAGCAGGCTTAGATTTTTCATCAGGTATCTCAGCAGGCTTTGCAGGTATTTCGGCAGGTTTAGCAGGCTCTTTCTTCACTTCCGGAACCACCTCAGCTTCCGCCAAATCCTTCTTAACCTCTTTCTTAGCAGGATCGGCAGCCTTAGGATCTTTTGACAATTCCCTTACATACTTAACAAACCCAGCCTCTGTATGCTCTCCCAGATATGTCTCAATCACCGCACCTGTGCCATCTTCCAGTGGTCCGTATAATCTGAACACAGGGAAACCCAAGACCTGCTCACGCGAGCACAAGTCACCGCTCTCCACACAGTTCACCTGTCTCATCTGAACGCCCAGTTGGAGGGTTTCGCCCACAGTTTGCTGGTAGGCTTTCTCCCAGAATGGAGCCAAAACCTTGCACCGTGCGCAGTACAGAGAGTAGAACTCCACAAACACAGGACCTTTGGAAATGGTGTCGTAGAAAGTGGAAACAGTGAGTAGCGCCGGAACTTTGACCAGCAACACCGCGTTCTCAGCCTCTATTGCCGCCTTGTTAGGACTCACCTTTAGCAAGTAGTCGAAGAAGTCCTTCTCCGTGTGACCACCCACGTATTTTTCGATAAACTTCCCTTTCTTGGTGTCTGAGTCCGGGCCGTACAACCTGAAATGCGGATAACCAGTAATTTTCTCTCTACTGCACAAGTCAGCGCTCTCGACACAGTTCACCTGTCGCATCTGGATCCCGTATGCCTTGCTTTGGGGTTCAAATTTCTGGAAAATCTTCTTGTAGGTGGGAAAAAGGTCCTTGCAATGAGAGCAATACGGAGAGAAGAACTCAATCAATACCAAACCCTGGGCCGTGGTTTCGTCAAACGTTTTTTCATTGAGATAGTCTGGCATGCCTGTCATGTCAAACCCGAGATCCTTTGGCGCCGCTTTTGGAGCTTCCTTAGGCGGAGCCAGCATTAACGCCTTACCGGAACTAATAACGGCATCCTTGTTTGGACTGTGATTGAACAAAGACTGCCAGTAGTCATCCTCCTTTCTGTTAGGCTCGACCGGGAGCTTATCCACCAACTTGCCCTTTTCTGGATGAGCGGTGTCGGGGCCGTAGAAGCTGAGCTGAGGGAACTGCGTCACTCCTTCTCTCTCACACAAGGCTGCACTGTCGATACAGTTGACCTGTCTCATGGTGATTCCGTACGCCTCACTGGAAGGCTGGAAGCGGTCAAAGATGGTCTTCCAGGTCGGAGCAAAGTCTCTGCTGGGGGAGGAGAAGGGAGAGAGGAACTCCACAAACACAAGACCCTTGGCGGTGACGGAGTCGAAGGTGTCGAGAGTGAGAAGAGCAGGCAAGCCAGGCGCTGGCTGATTAGTGCTTGGCTGAGTCTTCTTAGTGTCCTCGGCATTTTCCTTCGCAGGTTCTTGCTTGGTCTTTGCATCCAAGGAATCTTTCACAAGCTGGGGGTTAGTCGAGTCCTTGGCAGCACCCTTTGCATCCACCTTTGGGGGCTCCTTTGCAACATCCTTGTCGTTCTTGGCATCCTTAGATTCCTTATCTTTCAGCTCTACAGAAATAACCTTACCAGCCTTAACCACTGCCTCCTTATTTGGACTGTGCTCCAATAAGTACGGCCAAAAGTCTTCTTCCCTTCGCTTGCTCCCCAATGGAAACTGGTCTACCATCTTGCTCTTTCCGTTGGCGTCTGGGCCATATAATCTGAACTGCGGAAAGTGTTTGACACCTTCTCTTTCGCACAAGTCGCCCAGCTCCAAGCAGTTAACTTGTCTCAACACGATTCCGTAGTCTATGGCCACTAGGTCAAACCGGTCGAACATGGCTTTCCACTGGGGCGCAAAATGAACACAGTGGCCACACAGGGGCGAGAAGAACTCGACAAATACAAGACCTTTCTCGGTGATGGCATCAAAGGTTGTTTTAGTGAGAATATCAGGCAAGCCCTCGAGCGAATCCTTTGGCTTGACCTCAGACCCAACCTTTGGCTCAACCTTTGGCTCATCTCTAGGCTCAACTTTAGGCTCAACCTTAGACTCAGTTCCGGGTGTTTTGCCCAGACTGTGACTCAAAAAGTACGCAAGAAACAGCTCGGTTTCACGAGCCATGTCAGCGGGATAGATTTCAACAAAGCCATTGGCATTACCCTTGGGGCCGTAAAGCATAAACAGGGGATACAGAGGGACATTCTCACGGCTGCACAAGTCGCCATTTTCATCGCAATTCACCTGTCTCATACTCACGCCGTAAGCTTTACCGTCAGACTGGAGCGCTTTGTACGTGGCTTCCCATATTGGCGCGATTTTCCTGCAACCAGCACATTTTGGCGAGTAAAACTCCACAAACGTGAGACCCTCCGCTATGGTGGCGCCGAAAGTGTCTAGTGTCAAACTTGGCGGGAGATCTTGGCTGAACGGAGATGTTTCGGATATCACTTTTCCGAGCACGAAAAACGTGAGGAGGCAGAACCATATTTTGGTAAACCCCATGGTGTATCACTAGCGTCAATCCGGTTATTTGATGGTGCAATATGCAGCCAAAGAGTTGAATTACGCGCCAGGATTAAAATGTCGCGTAGGTGTAAGATCGAACCAGAATGAGATCTGGGCCTTTATGCAGGACATCATGGTTGACGTGTCCGATACCACTGGAGCCGTTAGGAAACCCACTAGTCGAAAGAGAAGCTAGGATAAAGGTATATTTTATCTCATAAGGTTCATAGATGGTTTACCAGGTATACGCTCTATTTTTTTTTTTTTTTTTTGTTTGGTAGTGTTGAGGATGACCGTGGTACATCCTATAGATCCAGGTTGAGTGCGATTGATAGCCACGACCTTACGCACGGTTTGTAACGATATACAATAATTAACATAAAAGAAGGAAATTATAGATTATAATACGATAGGCTCTATCGCTGCATACCAGTATCACAAAACGCGAGTGGCATTTTGACCCCGCTACATCAAATCGTTGGCATGGACTGGTTCCCACACCTCCTGCTTCCCCATCTCTCCCTTTCTCTCTTTACCAAACTTCGAAAACCGCCTCAATCGCCGAATAAACCCGTCCCGCGGATTTTCGTCCCCGGGCATTTGGAAGAATACACTCTCATCGAGAAACCTCACATACATCCTTTCCACTTCCTGGCGCTGCCGTTTTGACTTTTTCAACTTGAACTGCAACGCCCAGGAGTCAATTTCAGCCTGGTTGACAGGCGAAGGATGTGCAAGGGCGCACGGACGCTTACTGCCGAAGAAGTGTCGCACGGTCAAGTGCAACAACTGTGCCTTATGCATGGTGGATTCATTCACCCGTGCCAGCTCATCGAGATATTCGTCTAATAAGACCAACTTGGCATCGTATGGCGTCGAAGGAGTCACGTTCGGTTTTCGATCCTGGAGCAACACCACTTCTTCCTCGGTCAAAGGACAAACCAAAATGTCCATAGTTCCTGGGGCCTGTTTCAGTGCCTTCATCACCAACCGAATGGATGAATCTGGCTGCATACTGGTCACCTTTTCAAGCACCTGCTCCCAGAGATGCATCGAAAACCTGAACTCCGCCTCTGCGATTTCCGTAGGTCGTTCTTTGGAATAGTCTGCGTCAGCTGCGTGCATAGAGTCCAAGTACAGCTCCTCCAAGTTAGTTTCGAGGGCCGCAGTAGCCACATGGCTATGAAATATTTTATCCAACTCAACCAACGGAACGTACTGGTACCCAAAAGCCAGTTCTGTGTTGTGGTAGCAGATGAAGATCCCGTCCATCATCCCGATCCGCGCCTGCAAGCTGTACTTGAGCATTCCCGTGCGGATCAAGTCGTAGAACTCCCGCTCGAAGCTTTCCATCACACCATAGCTCTGGTGGATCAGGTAATCGATTGACGCGTCGGGATTGCGGTACTTTGCCTCGGTAAAGAGCTGATCGTAGCGAATCGCACATACCGACCGGGTCTTGAGGTCAAAGGTGCCGTTTCCCGGTAGTCTGGGGTCGTAGCAGTCCAACTGCGACCGCATCACAAATTTCTGGAACGTGCTATAGTTGTAGACCTCGGGAGGGGGTTCCAGTCGTATATCGGCACGGAACTTTCCTCGGAACTTCTTCGGCGTATGCGTGAGAATTTTCTCCATGCATATACCAAATTCCGAGAGGAACGACGGCGTGTCGGACGACTTGTCCGCATCGATGGCATATCTTCCATCCAACCCCTTTTTCTTTGTGATAACGACAGAGGCCGCGGAAACGGCTGAGGGCGAGAAATCCGTGTACTTCTTGGACGTGATGTTTTTCGCCACGTCTACCGTTGCCGGCGGCCTGAAGCCGCTGAGTAAGTAGTGAAACTGAGAAAGACATCCCGTCATGGAGGAGGTCAGGGAAAAGTATTTTTTGGGTTCGTGCATGTGGCACAGCGAGGTCAACTCCTGAAGCATGCGATCCTTCGACGGCGGGGTGTACTGATTGAGATGGGCCTCGGAGTCGTCTGTAAACGACGGAAGCTGCGAGAGAAAGGGGGTAAAGTTGTAAACCCCCGTGCGGGGATCCTTTTGGTAGTGCACTCCTGGTGAAAACAACACGCGGTCGAGGTTGTGTGCCAAGCGGGCGATGTTTTCCACCTCGGGCTTGCGGAGGGACGTTACCGGTGGAAGATCTACCAAGCCGATGTGTTTGACCTTGGCACCAGTAAGGGTTGTTCGGGGTTCGCCAGCAACTTTCTTGGTCTTTTTAGTCTTGGGAGGTTTGCTTGGGAGGACTATTTTGTCCCTAAGAGCTGCGGGAATGTCATTCTGAGTGAGCACATTCCAATTAATGGGCTCGAAGAACCCTCTAGAGGAGGAGAATAGGCGGGGGTATACGGAATGGAGGGGAATTCTCAATCCATGCGTTATAAACAACCGCCTTGGTATGAGTTTTCGCCCGGATAGCATGATAAAACGAGAGCTTTAGTGTAGTTTTGATATACTTTTCTCCACACTCGTCTCTTGATATCGCAGCGTGCATGAACATTTTTCAGGCATCACGTGCGTGACGGGCTTTTGCCTCAATGGTTTCAGTCTACTTTCAGGGTCGGGGGATGAAATAAAACAATCCCAAGCGGGTGATTTACACAACCAGGAGTTCTTTCCAAAAATGGCGTTTCTGTCCGAAAAGTTTCTATTTCACTGGGAGTATTCTCCGGAGGTATGCGCATGGCATTTGGTTCAGCCTGGCATTTGGTTCAGTTTGGCATTTGGTTCAGCTTGGCACTTATTCTATCGATCTAGGCAATATATCTACCGTGAAATAATAAATATGACTTAAGACTGAGTCCACGATAATTATTTGAAAATAAATACTCGGTGTTGACATAGGGAGTCTGGTAATCTAACTATAGCTCATTTCTGTTACTATGAACAAGCTACGCAGTGGCAAAAGCCAAGAAGTCACCCTGGAATCAACTACCAAGACGAAAGAAGTTGGCATTATCCCAGACAATGCACACCTTAGATACTTTTTAAGATAAAGCGGCTACAATCTATTAAATAATTACCCCCACCTGTCTCGGTAACATCCTGCATTTATGACGTCACGCGATTTATAAGCAAATTTTTGAGGCAGGCCAGCAAGGGAGCCATAAGCGAAACATCTTCCCCCACCTTTCTTATTCTCCTTAAACGTATAACGGCTACCGTCATTGACAATATACACATTACAACCGCACCACTAATTGTACACCTACCAAGCAATCACAGTCACAACCACCTACCAAGCAACTGCAGCCACAATCACCTACCAAACAACCGTAGTCACAAATGCCTAAACAACCGATTGCCCCACAAAATCTTCGCAGATTGCTCTCGTGGACAAAGAAACCCGAGTACGAAGTGCTCGCCAAAGCCCTAAACTTGCTCTCTAGCAAGCCACAACCCCCATACAAACCGTCCCTTTTCAAGTCTGCCATTACGGCAGACAAACACTTGCCAGTTACCGCGGGCGAGAAACGCGTGCTCAGCGACGCGTTGAGCACTCAAATGGGACGCAAACACACACAAGCACAGGAACAGGTGGGAGCGAGTGTGATGACGCACTACGCGGACTTGATCCGTGGGTTGGACTTGATCCACACGTACCCCATGGTGGATGTTTCCGGGAAGAACGATGCGGAGATCTGCGACGTTATCCGGTGCGAAAAGATCCAGTCAGAGTTCCAGATCATCAACATCTTCAATCAGGTGCGCGGGCGGGCCTCGTATGCGGTGATGAACCAGCTATTGACCCATCCGTTGACAAAGAACATCACACCGTTCATGGATCTACTCGGCACTGCACTGTGGCTGGAGACGGACGCTTTGAAGTACGAAATCACAGTGTTGAAGAAGCTCTACGAGGGAAAGCATCCCCTCACGATGATCGACTCGCCCGAGTACATTGCTAGGTTCCTTCCGGCGATGCTCCGTGGCGATTTACCAGACCGGTACCAGCGCTTGCTCTGGAAATTCCACTTCATGTGCACCCCCGCGACGCTTGATGCTACAGTAGAGCGTCTCATGACCCAGAAAGTGCCAATCACGCCCAGCCAGCTCACCGCGCAGTTGTTTCTCATTTGGGAGTCTATGACCTCCGCTGTGAAGTCTGTGGAGTGTGCCGCAAAGATTCACCACATGCACAAGGCGCAGCAGCTCTTGCTCAACGACTTCCAGGCGGTGTTTGTGGACTTTATCAACGAGTCGTTTGTTAGGCACAATATGAAGAACCGCAATTTGAGGATCGTGGATGGCCGCAAGTCGTATTCCTTGTCGATTTTCGTCAAACGGTTTAGTATTGCGACCCAGATGAATGTCTATGCTGAGTATCCGTACTCCTCTGGGTCGTTCAAGTTTGATGTGAACGATCTGGAGTTTGCGCGGTTGTTGAAGTTCCGCGCGTTCAGCCAGGACTTGCTCTCGAAGTTGCAGCTCAACTTGGTCGAGAGCACCCAGGCGAATACCGAGGGCTTCCAGTTGGTTGATCAGTATCGCAAGCGCATCGAGGAATACTTGATTGATAAGATTGCGTTTGAAACCAAGGAAGAGGGCACGCTCACATTGATAGACCAGTTGAAGGCTGAGTACCGCCACACCTTGGTCAGTATGTTGATGTAGGAAGTGGGAAGAGTGTGCCATATTTGGCCACCGAAGCCAAGTAAAGCAGCCAAGTGGAGAGATACCAAGTGGCTTTAACTAAACGGAAGACCTGATACCGATAGATCGCACTTCTAAACACAGCTGGCCAATTGCTATGTAATACCACTTAGCCTCAAACGTCATAATACTCATACAGGCTTGAAGAAAAACCCATACTAGAGGGCTTGAAACTTGGAAGATAAAATAATGGACGAATGACCCGATTTATAAAATTAGATATGCGAGTTGAAAATTCAAGCAATAGAACCAGTCCAGGAACTGATACAAACCATGAAACCATTCAGTCAAGACGCCCATAACCAAGGGAATAGATTGGTCGTAAACACAGACAAAGTACTACTTAACAGAAACCCGATTCAGTCGGGTTTCACCTACACATCCTCCTTAAAACCCCCACAGCCAGGAGAAGAAACATCGCCTACAAGCTACGCATTGCCAGAAGCGGTAACTCGCGTACGTGATTACCGGATCCGGCAGTGCCGATCGAGATAAGCTCAACGTACAGGACACGTGAGAACAATTTGACTACACACTACCACATAAACAATCCGGCGATTCAACAAACCACAGAAACTCCTGTTTTCTCTTGACTCACCCTCACTCTCCCCCCCTACATAACCCAAACCATTTCAGGTATATCCAAGCTCTATCGTATATCCTCACTCTTTAGATATTCTTTACCCATCTTCCATCATGTCAGAGAAGGACCTTTTAAAGGCGGCGGATCTTTTGCAGGCGGCGGACCTCGAATTACAGGCCGCGCCACCATCCAGAGCTCGTAAGTTACAGGCCGCGTCGCCATCCAGAGCCCGTAAGTTCAAGATTGTCGGCACCCTTATTTTCGCCGCTTTTTGGTTCTCTGCCATTTTCTTTCATGTGGTGCCATCCCTCGCGCATGAAACTGGGGTTGCCTCTAAATACCACGCCGAGGGCGCCAAGCACGTCAGAAAGAATGTCATTTTCATGGTTTCCGACGGCATGGGTCCAGCCTCGATCTCGCTTGCCAGAAGTTTCCGCCAGTTTCGCGACGAGCTTCCGTTTGGCAACACCTTGGCCTTGGACAAGCACATGATTGGCTCCTCCCGCACCTTGTCCGACTCCTCGCTCGTGACAGACTCTGCCGCTGGTGCCGTAGCCTTTGCGTCAGGCCAGAAGACCTACAACGGCGCCATTGGTGTCAACCCATACAAGGTGCCTATTGGGACCATCTTGGAGGCTGCCAAGTTGCAGCGGAACTATAAGACCGGCTTGGTGGTAACCACGCGCCTTACGGATGCCACGCCTGCAGCCTTCTCAGCGCACGCGGACTATCGTTTCCAGGAAGATTTGATTGCGCAACAGCAGTTGGGTGGCTATGAATTGGGCCGTGTGGTTGATTTGCTTATTGGTGGCGGCAGATGCCACTTCCACCCGGTTGCTGAGGGCGGGTGCAGAGCCGACGCGACCAACTTAATCGTGCAGGCCCAGACCGACGGCTGGCAGTACGTCTCCGACAGAGCTTCCTTCGACAAGTTGGGGGCCAAGGGCGAACATGTGCAGTTGCCGTTATTGGCGCTTTTAGCCGAGGGCGACATCCCGTACGATTTGGACAGAAACGCAAGCGTGTATCCTTCGTTGAAGGAGGAGACAACCGTTGCGATGAACGCATTGCTCCAGGCTTCTCTAGATGATGACACCAGTGAAGGTTTCTTCTTGCTTGTGGAAGGCTCCAGAATCGACCACGCGGGACACCACAACGACCCAGCGGCACAGGTGCGTGAGGTGTTGGCCTATGACGAGACTTTCCAGCAGGTTTTGGACTTTGTGAACAAACATTCCAGCGAAACCGAGCAGTTTATCGTGTTATCCACCTCTGACCACGAAACCGGTGGCTTGGCCACCTCCAGACAGATCTCCCCAAGCTACCCAGATTACGTGTGGTATCCCGAGGCACTTGACAACGCTTCTCACTCCGGGGAGTATGTGGCGGCCAAATTGCGCCAATTCCAGGCGGCAGATGAAGCAGAATTAGGAAAGTTTATCGGCGAAACCTTGCGCTCCGATTTGGGGATCGTGGACTACACTGAAGATGACATTAAGACGTTGAGCAGCATCCGTGACAACGCGATTGACTACTTGAACAACTTGGTTTCCTTCAGATCCCGCACCGGTTGGTCCACTCACGGTCATTCTGCCGTTGACGTCAACATCTACGGGTACTCCCCAAAGAGGAAGGTGATGGGCGAGATCTACGAGAATTTGGCTGGTAACCACGAAAACATCGAAATTGGCCAGTTCATGCAACGCTGGGTCGATGTGGATATCAGCAAGATTACCCAGAAGATCAAGAACGTTGAGCATTCTCCAAAGGACGGTGTTTCCGCTGAGAGTGTTTCCGGGGATGCCTATCATTTCAACGTGTAATCTGGCTATCAGTTTCATGGAGTTGCTAGATCAGTTTATTTATTTAATACCCGTTCAATACTTGGCATGTAGTCTATGTGAAAGTGAGTTTGAGGAGATATGATATTGATAGAGCACATTAATCTCTGGAAGTATGCTTCTGGACGTTCAAACATGACTGGACAGTGCAATGCTAAAGCATATCGTGTTTATCTATGACTATGGCGGATTATTTAGCAACATAATACAAGTTAATATTACCTGACAGTCTGTTGTACACCAATGATTTCCTCCTATCAGCTCAAACTTTCCAGCTTTTTGGCACGATCCCAGTCATGAAGCGCGGATTATCCGTCGAAAAACATGCATGTGTTCGAGAATTACAGCGCATGCAAAAATGTCAACACCGGCATCAACGTCCTCCTCTCCAACACCTCCGTTCTCCCACATGTTTCACATTGCAAAGGACATATATTCCAACATTAAGAAAAAAGAGGGTACGTGCTAGGCTGGCAGATCTAGACAGCTACTAATCAGACAGAATACTCGGTGTTGGTATTGGGCATCGATGATGCAGGAAAAACCACATTCATAGAGAAGCTCAAGGAGCTATACTTGCTCGGAGCCGACGGTAAGCCGTTGGTGAAAGGTGCAAAGGTGCGAATCACGCCCCCCGAGCGAATCATGCCCACTGTGGGGCAGAACGTCACCACTATCAAAATCAACAAGGTCTTGCTCAAGTTCTGGGATTTGGGCGGCCAGCAGGCATTGCGGCCGATGTGGGCAAACTACTACGACCAGTGCCACTGCATCGTGTTTGTCGTAGATAGCAGGCTAGGCCACGACGAGGACAAACGTGCACACCTCACGCGAGCCAGACAGGTGTTGATGGATATCACGAAGGACGAAGTGAACCGGGCCATCTTTGACAGAATAAACATTCCGATTCTCATGCTTGCGAATAAACAGGACCACTTGAGAGAACCAAGTGCCACAGGAACAACCAACCTAGAGCTCCCGGAAGAGATGCCGTACGACGATAGTGATTGCATTGAGCTCTTTGAGCTAAAGGAAACTTTTAACGATGTGTTTGAGAATTTGAACGCGATTGACTCGAAAATCTTGCCCATTAGTGCCACTTCGGGGTACGGGATCAAACAGGCCATGGACTGGTTGACCGTACGGTTGACCCGGAACAAGCAGAACGTGCCCCCGAACTATAAATAGTCCGTAAACATTAATATATTAGACATAGAGAATACAACTAGGTAGAAATGCTTTGTGCTGTTGCATAGTAATTCGTAGGATTTGACATTAGCGAGCCAACCTTCTCCAGACACAACTAGGATGCTAAGGCCGAACTTGCCTGAAAACCAATCCACACTCAAGCACTATTCAAGTCATTGTAGTTATAAAATTTCCAGATTAGCACTATCTGGGACCTGTGATATGAAAATGGAAATACAGGTTTTCATCCCAATTGGGAAATCTACAGTTAGGCATCGATTGCGCCGCACGAAGCTAAACTTTTTTTTTTTCACACCAATGCAAAATTTCGGCATTAAAGAGTAGCGATAAAGGCGGTCCACTGGTGGAAGAGCATATACCTGATATCAGAAAGCAACATGTCCTCCAAACACACATCCAAGGAATACGTTTCAGACTCAGATTTGGAAGAGGAATATGTGTATGTGCCAATATCTTACCGATGCGCCATAGGTCCATACTAACCCACGCAGCTACCAGCCGCCAAAGAGCTATCACCAGTTGAAGACACTTCCAAGATTCGACCGTGAAGCTTTGACCCTGAATAAGGAAATCTGGTTGATAAAGACACCGAAAGACTTTAACTTTTCAAAGTTGGAAAAGTTGCCTGTTTCCTTCGAGTTGAACCAGTCTGCCGAATTCGAGGCCGACAACAAGACCTTCCAGGTGTGCGAAGAAATGCATCAGGAGGATTTGACCTCCACTAAGGCCGGCTCCAAGTCCAACAAATATAGCTTATTATTGGCATCCAAGGATAAGAAAACGTTGAAACCCTCCGGCTCCAACACAACCATTCTGAGATTCTACAGCATCAGCGAGAAGATTGAGATCCCGGAGATTAACATATCCCAGGTTGTTAAGCCAAGAAAGGACGTGCCAAAGGTTTATGAGTTGAGAATGAGACACTTCCCTACCGGGTATGGTGCCAAGGACTACAAGGAAGCTCAGCCAGGCAACGACAAGGCTCCAGAGGGGGCTAGATCCGACGAAGAGGATCAGCCACAGAAGAAGAAGGCCAAGACCGACGAAAAGAAGGAGAAGAAGAAGAAGGAAAAGAAGGAAAAAAAGGAAAAAAAGGAAAAGAAATAGACTCCCATTGCATTAGAGGAGAGATTGGGTTAAAGCCGCCTCTCCATCTTTTGTCTCATGCATTTTCCATCCATGTATAGTAATAAAAACCATTTGTTAACCAGCAGTAGATATGGAAATTTACACGCGCTGAAACCAGACCCAGAAGAGTAGGCTCAGTGAGCAGACCTTGATGCCAATGGCTGGTTTTAATATCCCACCATTATTGGTGTCTGGGGTTTTCTTAGGGCTTTTTGATAGGTTACCCGGAGAACCTGTATATAAACCAACCAGTTTTTCTTCCAGTGGTATAAATGCACGGCCGCATCTCCAATTTTTCACCCGGCTTATTTATTTTCCACACCCAACTCATTGAGTAACAGGCCTGTCCTCTGTCAAAATTCAAGTCTGCCATGAACTTCTGTTCCGCTTTGCAAGCAGGTGAGAGGGCGGGGCTGTCTATCTTGTGAGTGAGAGCAAATGTTTTTTAAACATCTCACCTTTAAAACCATCGTTTTGAGGTTCCCTTGATGTCTGCGGACGGATTGCTGCGAACCCATGATTAAGGATGACCAATTGTGTGAGTCAACTCATGTATATACGTGTGTATGGTGTATAAAGGAGTAGAGGCAAGTGAGAACTGGCCATGGACCAGTCGTTCGCATCTGGGACTAAGAATCTCTGTGGGCTAGAGTATCAGCAGGTAGCCGGATGGCACGCGTTCACAAGGGAGGTAAATAACCGGAAAGCCTGTAACTGGTGTACCATTGTGCTATCAATTGGATATACTGACAAATACTTTGTTAAAACATTTCCCCAGAAATACAAAGAAGGTGGTAAACAGATATCAATGGTTGTCAAACTGAGATTTGAAAACATAAGCTGAGTTGGGTTGAGGAACAATTCTAAATAAGAGAAAGACAAAAGACAAAGGTAATGACTTGAGAAAAACAATAAATAAAACAAACAAGCTTTCAGAAAACATCGCAGCCATAACCAAAGAAAAGTGCCTTTACTCTGGAGCAAAACCGTGTCTACAATAGTGCGACAAGTTAACGAGACCTACACGAAATACTATACGTAAATACTTTATACCTAGGTGGCTTATCCTCCGTAAACCCCCTCAAACACTCTCTTAATCTGCGGGAGGTCCATCCCCGCCAACATCGACATTCTCAACAAAAGGCGCGCCTTCTGCGGATTTAAATACCCTCCGGCAATCGCCCCCTCAAAGGCAGGTTTCCCCTCATGGTGGATCTTTGGCAACGCCGCCTTTGGAACCATACCATCCATGGATCTCTTGGAGTAGATGAACGGAACCTTGTGCTCCAACCACATTTCATACGCCATTTCGTTCACCTCGTCGCTCATGGAGCCTGCACCCATGGAGGCAAACACAATGCCCTGGGCGCCGAGCTGCTCGATACACATACGAATCATCTGCTTGTTGAAGCCCTGGTGGGCGTACAATACTGGCACTTCGGCCAACTCCTGAACCAGCTCGGTTCCGATGTCGAAATGGGTGATCCCCGAAGGCATGGAGGGTGGGTAGTGGTAGTGAATCTCGTTGTTGACAAAGTTGCCGAGGTACCCCTGCCCGATAGACTTGAAAGTGTCGAGAGAATTGGCATTTGATTTTGTAATGTAGTAACCAGAGCCAATACGGTCGTTTAACGCCACGAGCACACCGCGGTTCCACAGTTCGCGGTTCGAGGCAATGACAATCGCCTGGTACAAGTTCATTGGCCCATCTGCAGAAATTGCCGTAGATGGGCGCATGGAACCACAGAGCACAATCGGCTTGTCCGTCTTGACTGTCAGCTGAAGAAAGAACGCCGTTTCCTCCATGGTGTCCGTCCCGTGCGTGATGACAATCCCGTCGTACCTGTCTACCTCGAGCGCATGGATGACCTTGTCGTACAAGATGCGCAAATGGGTGTAGTTCATGTCCTTGGAGTCGAGATTGAGCAACTGTTCATACGTGAGGTTGCAGAACTGGGAAATGTTTGGGATGCTGCTGACCAAGTCATCGATGGTCAAATCGACCTTATAGCCCGCGGTCTGTGACGATGAGGAGCCTTTCGAGGCGATAGTACCACCGGTACCGAAAATCTTTACGTAAGGAAGACGTGGTGCACTGTTGGAGAAGGAGGCACGGCTCTTGATGCGGAAGACGGTGTGGTCAATGTCCACATCGTTGATGATCACCTCTGTATCGCCGTCAATATTGATCACAGCCATGGATGATAAATAGATTGGGATAATCGGCAAGACTGTGATTGAAAAGGAAATGGGGTTTTCAGAGAAAGACAAGATGGAAGGAAGAAAAAAATTACCCACTTTTTTTCTTCTTCATACAAGTGGTGTGTGCATAGGCGGGGTATCATTGCATCGGCCGTTTACGGGAATGTTGGCCATCGGGGTTTAGTACGGCACGGCGTCCAGACCAGTGCGCAGTCAGCGCGAGGTGCCTGCAGCGAGACATAACGGTTCGTGAGGTTTGCCGAAAATAGGGTTGGAAAAAGGGATTTAAATGGGGAAATTGACAAGGTGTCGGATTTTAAAGCTATATACAATATATGCTTTCACTGAGCAGTAAACTGAATCATTCAACTCTTTGGCTTGGTGTACAGATCTATTTTGATCTCAACAGAGATAGGCGCCTGAGTGGAGTAAACTTTGAGGAACGTTTTTTTTGCAACACTGGATGGACTACCGTACACACCATTTCATGGTATATAACATCGATATGAGATGAAGTATATTATAAAGCAACTGCGTCTAAACCATTGACACCGGATATTCGAAACAAACGACACTCCCATCTTACTGGGACGACTACAAATGAAGTCCTCACTAGAACACCAGCAATGGCCTTACCCTTATTCATTCGTAAATAATTTTTAATATACATTTCCACCTTCACTTGGCGCTTTTGTAATCTATGACAGCTTCAGAGGTGAATACCGCTGGTTGACCACTCTCCCCTTAATTTTCTAGATACCTTCCATGCAGGGAGGGAGTTTTATGTTAGAGGAGTCGCGCTTGTTTAAACTTCAGGAACCAAATTAATAACGGAAACTTTGACGTTCGGAAGGAAAAGCTGGATCCGGACCGAACGCTTCCGTGTTTAAGACCCGCAACCAAAACAGTGCCGGGATCTGGATGAGGATGTGAGGGTTAGGTCTGAAAATCCGAGTGTCGAAAATTTGGTAGTACCACATCCAGCTTTGCCTTTTTAACAATACAGTGGAAATGTCAAAAGACGGTAAAAGCCAGGTATATGATCCTGGATAAAACATTCATACAAGTGAATACCTCGACAGCCAAGACACACTCGACTCGCGTCCCCTTACAGTTGATTATAAATAGAATATGGTGTATTTGTACAGAGTGTAATTGCCATCAAACTTAGTTGATTTCGACGGACTTTGGACAGCCCAAGGCGGACTTTAAGGAACCGTAGATGGTGAATTGCAAGGAGGTCAAGGTACCAACCATGACCAAACGGGTGCTCAAACCGGTGAAGGCACCGACGAAACCCAACTGCTTGGCCAAAGAGGCCAAAAGACCCAAGGTGGACTGACCTGGAGTCTTCTTGGCCTTGTTAACCTTGGACAACAAGGTGTCAGCTGGCTGGGAGACAATGGCGGCAGAACAACCGGCGATCAAACCAGCACCCAAGTTGACGGCGGTGGACATGGCACCAGACAACTCGTTCTTAGGAGTTGGGATGAGGCCAAGGATGGCGTCAGAGGCACGCTCGTAGACCAAGAACTTGGCAATGTTGTATGGAATCTGCTTGAACAAGATTGGGGTGAAACCGTTGTAGAAAGAACCGAGACCTTCTTCTCTGTAGATTCTGGCGAAACCACCGACAAGACCGTTGGCAAAGGTTGGCTGGGAGACCAATCTGATTCTGGTGGCTTCCAATGGACACAAAGCGATATCGGCAAAGAACTCGGCAATGGCAGCAGAAGACATGTAGATGGTGTTCTTGTAGTTCTTGGCGTTGTCAACCCCCATGAAGTCAATGAAGGTCTTCTTGAACAATTCGTAACCACCGAACTTGAAGGCACCCTGCAAGGAGTAACCCAAAACGGTTGGGCCGAAACCGGTCAAAAGAGCACCGGCACCCTCAGAAGAAATGACCTGACGGAAAGTCCCGACCATACCTCTGTTGTACACAACTGGGTCCAACTGGATTCTGGTCTTGACAACGTCGATTGGGGTCATGGACCCATGGGTGACACCGCAACCGATGGCACCGGCAAGAGCGAAACGGGCGTAGTCGCCGACAGTGTAAGATGGAGTAGACATTGTAGAAGTTTGCGTAGGAAGAAAAAGGGAACGCCAGCGGAGTCAAACACGCAGCAGCCCGGACTTATATATAGGATTTTTCAGCGGAAAAGAAACGGGTGCGAGTACGCGTTTTTTGCCGATACCGTGGGTTTGATTGGCCCGGGACGGGGTTACCCGGCGGAGCATGCAGGAGACCCGGGGCCGAGGACTGCTTTGCGGAGCCAAGCCACGCCATCAGTGCTGCCGGGCTCTGTCTATACTTTTGTTGTGGGGGTTTAATTTCTCGTTAAAGAGAGGGCTGCATTGAGCTGGTAGGTATGGTATGTTCGCTTTTGTGCTTCAAGTATTAGCTGCGCAGACACGTGCCAGCGCCAAAAAAAAAATATCTCAATGCCGGAAGTACCAATTAGTGCAGGATCGAGATCAAACTGCGAGTCTTGGAGAGATACGCCATAGGGATATGGGACTTGGAGTAGTATTCTACGCTGAATTTGCGATTATAGAGGATAAGATCAACTCCCTGGAAGCTTTTTCGCCAAGTGGTTGCTACCCAGACGGAATAGCTTTCCAGAGATAGCTTTGAGTGTGGCTCGGAAAATCCGGGAACACGTAGATGCCGGATAGAGAGATCAAAGACACGTTAGAGTTGGGCTAAAAGGAGTCTTGCTGAGAGAGTAAATTACTAAGCCATATCAAACCATACTAAACCACATTACTAAATCTTCTAACTAGAGCTTAGTCTCTAACTAGAGCCCTGTTTCCATCCTGTTTGGCAACATCTGTGTAATCTTGCGACGTCTGCTCGGTACTAAGCCGAGTCACGGTTCCCTGCATATCGGCATCTTTATTCAATGCAGTCTGTGGGCCAAAAAAAAAGAGTTCGAGCCCGGTCATATTATTTGAACGGTGTGTTGGGGGTACATTTTGCATATCAGATGTGCGAGCTTAGATCTAGGAAATCGAGTAGGGTAATTGAGCTCTCATTCACCGGGGGCTATCCCGGAGACGGGACGTTTTCCCGGTCCGTAAACATGCATGCGCAATTAGGTATAATTAGCCACATGAATCCGTTATGCACCAAAATCCCACCTTAGGATTCTTAAAGCATAAGACTAGAGTCTTTAAAGCCGTCTAATAAGGCTTCGAAGCCTCCGTGTCTTTGTTAAGTGACTTTTACTTACCCGTCGGTCTAGCTATAAACCATAATGGCTCAACATAAATCCATAATGGCTCAACATAAATCACTTAGACCACTGCACAATCGCAGCTACACCTATTAATAAAAATCTCAATTACCTAGCTAATCATAAGACATGTTGTCTTGGGCAGCTGGGAATGGCTCTTGGGGAGCAGTGGCAGCAGGAGCAGGGGCAGCCGTCACGCTCTGGTTCAAGTACTCGCTTAATTCGGCGTCCAACTCCTCGACGGTCTTCTTGACGCGCTTGGCCCTTGGCTCTCTCGCCTTTCTCTCTTTTGGGGCTCTTTTTTCCTCGTCCTCCGGACGGTAAGACGAACCAGCGCCCGCGCCAGATCTCTCTGGTCTTCCTCTTCTATTGCCTCTAGAGGGCAAGCTCAATCTATCAGCCAAGCCTCTGGCGTTCTCCACAATCAAAATTCTGCCCACAGCCTTCTTACCGTTGAACTTTTCGATGGCAATGGCATTGTTTCTGGCCTGGTTCGACGAAAACTGCACATAGGCAACACCGGTGGATCTAGACTCGTCCATCAAGTCGTATTGAACCTCACAGAACTCGAGGGTGTTCACCTGGTCAAACAACTGCGCCAAGTCCTCACTGGTGAGTTGGAAGTGAAGGTTGCGGATTCTCAACAAAGGCTGACCGTGCGACTTGGCCTCAATCTCATCGGGAATTTGCATAGAGGGAGAGTGGGAAATGGCATGAGCGCGCGACGCAAAAGAGTCTCTGTTGCTGCCACGGCGAGGGCCCCGGATCTTACTAACTCTGTCGTTTCTGGAGGCCTAAAAGGGTTAGTAATTGAACGGTTAAGGGGATAATGCAGGTATTTCAGACTGTAATAGAGAAGGGCAACGCAAGGGGTGAAGTATCAATGAAAGTTAAGCGGATTTAGAGGGGAAGGACATAGCTTTCAATCGATCTGGCCAGAGAAACCCTATAGGATGCGCATTCGTAGCACAGTTCCATCGGTTTGGCGCTTTCAGTCCAGGAGACGCACCAGAGAGTGAATTACAAAGAGAAATCCCTTGGTGCCAAGGCGCTTGCGACCTCCTGTGATATCGGGTAAGCCATCCTAGACAGAGCTGCTAGGGCCTCTTGAATGGCGGAGCACCTGCAAAAGCAATGATTACTCAACCAGATACCATCACATCAATCACGTCTATTGAAGGTCAGGTCTCAAACAAAAACCATTGTTCGTTGCCTTTAGCATCTTTCCTGGCTTGCATTTTACTCGCTTAGAGTGTTTCATGACACCAAACTATCACTTCAGATAGATTCTCAGGCCACGTCAAATCTGAATCAAAAACTCAGAGGTGCTCACCGCCAACCACCAATCAAACCCGATAGCTGGGATTTCATCACCCTCCCTTTGCATGGCATCTACCATCTCCTCAGTATCTTTACTTTGTCTCTGCCTTACATACTCTTGGCTTGGTTGGCTGGTCGCCAATAATGTCGTCCAAGGATTTTTCTAACAAGTCAGACATTGTGCAGTGTATAATATGTATTGGGACGGAGAGAGGATTAGCAACGTTCACTACATAATAACAGTCGAAATACTAACCGCTGTTATATCTGATGGCTGGAAAATGGGCGTTTCTGGTGTACACACGTCCTGGCTGTCACGACCCAGTCCGTTTATCCTGGGCCGAGAACGAACCTCCAAAAAGGAGGCTTTTAATGAGACTAGAAACTGCTGCTTCGACATATTCCTGACCAGTTTAAAGCGGTTCAGAGAAAAAAAAAAGATCCTTAATCTTATTTCTTGTCAAATCCAAAACAAAACGACTTGTAGCTTAACAAAACGGCTTACCCTCTCACACTTAATCCTGCATACACCTACCTCATCTTGTATGCACTCCCGACTAGCTTCGGGGGCGTTTGACTTTTGCGCCTATATCGACCACTTACCCACGCAATTCGTTACAATCTCGGTTTAAACTCTCCCAAACCCTCAACATGCAGTTCAAGCTCTCAGCCACGCTTTCCGCCCACGAAGATGATGTCAGGGCGGCGACTGCTCTCTCAGACACGTCCATAGTTTCTGCGTCGCGCGACGAGACCGTGCGCGTATGGACCAAGGATTCCACCTGGACGTCGGCTTTACTCTACAAATCCGCGAGCTACATCAACTCTGTTGCCTACATCCCCGAACTGTCGCTTGTTGTGTTTGCAGGGAACGATGCCACGATTTGGTTTGTTGATCCTGCGTCCTCTGACTTGGAGGCGCTGATCACATTACCAGCACACGACATGAACGTCTGCGCGCTCCATTACGTCGACGGTTTACTTGCTAGCAGTTCCTGGGACGGCACGGCCAAGGTCTGGGACGTGTCGCAGGCGTTGACCACGGGCCCGAGACTTCTCCACGAGCTCAGGGGACACGAATCGGCGGTTTGGGACATTAAAATCCTCAACGCCGCGAAAAGAGAGTACGTCACATGTTCCGCCGACCAGACGATCAGAACATGGATCGGGGACCGCGAGGTGCTGCGGTTTTCCCCGCACACTGACGTCGTCAGATCGCTCCTCCCGTTGCCGTTTGGCATCGCGTCCTGCTCCAATGACGGAACTATCGCGATTCTGAGCAGCGAAGGAAGGCTCATAACAACCTTGAAGGGGCATACGTCGTTTGTATACCAGTTGGCCCTACTTCCATCCGGAGAATTGGTTTCGTGTGGCGAGGACCGTACTGTGCGGGTCTGGAACGACTCCGAATGTGTCCAGGTAATCACCTTGCCTGCGATTTCGATCTGGACGGTGGCAGTGCAGCCAAATAGTGACATTATTGCCGGGAGCTCAGACAACCAGCTTCGTGTGTTTACCCGAGACCCCTCCCGGTATGCGGACGAGGCATCCCTTCAGGGGCTCGCCGACGAGATTAAGGGCCTGGCAATTTCCGAAAACACAATGCAGAGCAATGTGGGCGAGGACTTGCCCGGCTTGGAAGCCTTGCAGACCCCCGGAACGAAGGAGGGCCAGACCATCATGGTGAAAAACGAGCTTACAGTGGAGGCACACCAATGGTCCAGTTCGGCCCAGGAATGGGTCAAGATTGGTGAAGTGGTTGGTAGAGGCGGCACGGGGAGCGATAAGAAGGTGGAGTATAGCGGCGCCAAGTGGGACTTTCTTTTTGATGTGGACATCGAGGACGGTGCCCCGGCTTTGAAATTGCCTTACAACATCAACGAAAACCCGTACATTGCGGCAGAGCGTTTTTTGAGCATGAACGAGCTTCCGCTGTCCTACAGCGAACAGGTGGTGCAGTTTATTTTGAGCAACACCAAAGGGATCAGCATCGGAGGGCCGGAAAAGACGTACGATCCATACCAGGACCGCAACCCGTTGGAGCTTTTGCCCGTGAAACAGCACCTTTATTTTGATAAAGTGGATGTGGAAACGTTGAGCAAGGGGTTGGCAAAGTTCCGTGAGAGTGAAACCGAGTTTGCGGTGAGCCAAGCTGACATCGACACCATCAAGGCATCGTTGTCCCTGTTGACTGCCAACGTAGACGAAGAGGTGCTTGTTTCGGTGTACGAATTTGCATCAAAGATTATTCAGAGTTGGTCCGTAGACAGCAAGGTCATCGGCTTTGACCTTCTCAGGGCGATCATTCCGTTCCACCAAAGGGAACCGGAGAACTTCAAGGCGTTGGTAACCACAGGTTTTCTCTGCGACTCGCCGTTGATCTTGCTCATGCTCTTGCGTTGTTTCGACAACCTTTTCCGCACTGGCTGGGGCAAGTCCTTCTTCACCACCGAAGACCCAACCTCCCAGTTTGACGTGTTGGAGGTGCTCATCACCGTGAACGATGAATACTCCAAGGCATTGCTGTCTGCGACCAAGCCTGCACAATTGGCACAGCTTTCCGTCGCATTGGCCACGTTGTACTACAACCTTTCCGTGTTGTGCGTGTGGAGCGGTTCCGCCATCCTCCACACCAAGTTGTTAGCCGCGTTGAACCATGTTGCCGAGGAGCTTATTGTGAGAGGTGATAACGAAGAGGCCGCCTATAGGGTGATTGTGGGCTTGGGAAATTTATTAACCGTCAAGCGCACGGCCAAGCCTAAATGGTTGAGTCGGATCAGAGAGAAGTACGGAGTGACAGGGGCCAGCAGGTTTGTGATTGTGTGGGAGGACATTGAGAAGATATAGGCAACCAGAACGCTCTACCGGTAGCACGACGTGTAAGCTATGTGGACTCTTCAGGATGAAATATTTAACCCACAGGAAGAAGTTACCATGCCAGTCTAAAAGCTACATGATTTAATTAAAATAAAATAAAAGTGAAAGGAATGAAGCGCGGTGGACTGTATTGTAATCGTTGAAAGTGTTAGCTGTGTATAAGGAAAACAGAATGTAATTGCTAACCGAATGGCCAGTGGGACTTCTACGGGCAGTTCCGTGTGTTCACAGTTCATCAAGTTTAAAATGACAGATAATCTTTGACATACAATCTATCCCTTGTCACGTGCCACTCGGTGTAGCTGCGTTTTCGGCCCGGGACGTTCTGGTGTTCCATGCCGGATCCTTACACGTCTCCTGAGAATTTCAAAATACACTGCCACACCCCTTGCTCCGCCTCTTCCTCAAGGCCAAAATGCTTTTCTACTCCCAGTCCACGGACGGAACCGTTTACGTGAAAGACACAGATGCCTCGACGCTCATCGTCTCATCCGACGCGATCACGGTGTCAAAGGATGCGGACCTCGGGCTCCAGGGCACGCCGGCGGCCGCGCTCTTGGGGGTGCTCCGTTTGAAGTTGAACAAATACGTGGTTTTGGCGGAGACTGCGGAGGCCGTGGGGTCATTCAACGGTGCAAGCTTCTTCCATGCGCGCACGTTCAAGGTCCTTAATGTGACGAATCGCATGGACGATGAGGACGAGTTGCACTTTTTGCACCTTCTCAACCTCCACCTCTCGAAGGCCACATTGTACTTCAGTGATGCCTATGACTTGACCAATTCTTTACAGCGCCAACACGAAAAGGCGGCGGCTGACAGCCGCTTCTTCTGGAACAGACACATGTGCCAGGACATTGCGTTCGAGCGCTTTGTGACTCCGTTCATCTACGGGTATGTGAAGTTTGTGGAGGCGCAGATTGGCGGACGCCGTGTCTCGTTTGGACTTGTGACCAGACGCTCGACCATGCGCGCGGGGACCCGCTACCTCAGACGGGGGATCGACGACGAGGGCAACGTGGGAAACTTTAACGAGACCGAGCAGATCCTCCTTGTGGATGGGAAGCAGTACTCATACCTCCAGACCAGAGGATCGGTTCCGGTGTTTTGGTGCGAGGTGAATAATATAAAGTACCGCCCGAACCTCTTTGTCAACAAGGAAGCCTCGCTCGCGCCGGCCAAAAAGCACTTTCAGGAGCAGACCCAGCTCTACGGTAAGAACTACCTCGTGAACTTGGTCGACCAAGAAGGTTACGAGCTTCCGGTCAAGGAGGCATACGAAGATGTGGTTGCGCTTTTGGGTGATGCCCGTCTCCAGTACATCTACTTCGATTTCCACCACGAGTGCAGAAAAATGCAGTGGCACCGCGTAAAGCTCTTGCTCGAGCAGTTGACCGCGTTGGGCTACTCCAACCGCGACTACTTCTCCAGTGAAGGCTCCAAGCAGACTTCTGTTGTCAGAACGAACTGCATGGACTGTCTCGACCGCACCAACGTTGTCCAGTCCATGCTTGCGCGCTGGATCCTCCAGGAGCAGCTCATCGAAACTGGTGTGGTTGACAAGACTCCATGGGAGATTGTGTCCCCGGCGTTTAACCTTGTTTTCCAGAACATGTGGGCCGACAATGCGGATGCGGTTTCGTTCGCTTACTCCGGCACCGGAGCGTTGAAAACGGATTTCACTAGGACGGGCAGCAGAACCAAGATCGGTGCCCTCAACGACTTGAGCAACTCCATCACTCGCTACTACCGTAACAACTTGGAGGATGGTGAAAGACAGGACGCGTTTGATATCGCCTTGGGAAACTTCCACGCCTACGAGTCCGTTGTCTCGCCGTTTGCCGACGCCAGACCGCTGTTTGTACAGGCCGTGCCGAGTCTCATTGCCGCGTCTTTTATCGTTACGTTGGCATCGTTCTTCTACCCACGTGGGGGTGCCGTTTTTGGCGGTCAGAACTTGGTGTTTTTATTGGGCTCTGTGCTCGTCGGTTTGGGTCTTCTTCAGTACGTCATCAGCCACGGCTCCCAGTACGTCCAGTGGCCGAAGTTGGTTCCGGTTAATTTCCTCGCCAAAAAGCCCGTCAGTGGCGGCGTCGAATTTGTCCGTGGCGGTATGTTTGCCGATGCTGGTAGAAAGTCTAACTAGTTTTTGTAAAGTCTGACTGGTTTTTATATTTAGAGTGGGTACGTTGGACCCTTGAATGTATCTCTACATCAATTATAACTTATCTAGTTATGTAAGTTAAAGGCTAAGGCGAAAGCAGTATTAGCCACTGGGACGGAGGTCGTAGCAGTTATAGCATATCTTTATATTTGTCTGAATAGTAGCTTAGCTCGCATGTATATTCTTCCATATTCCGAGTGGGAATGTACCTGGGATCATGTCATCACTTGTGACTTTCTCCGAGCTGATAAGTTACTTTAACCCTGTCTCTAGTGGCGTGCGAGGAATTCTTGTAACACAGCGTGTAAACATCCCAGAACTACCAATAATAAATGATACCAGTCTAAAACACAGTGCTATTTAATTGGCACAGTTTCAATTGAATATAAAATACTGCACCCAGGCCTGGAGGGCTTTATTAACGGATTACCGCGCGCATGCGCGCGAACTCAGATTATTCCTGCACGCTGCGTTTAAAATTTCAACTAATCCTCCCCACTCTTTACTTTACCCATCTACCCCAATGAATTATACAGATCCAGACACCGCCAAAACTCCAGATGACGTAAAAACCACCACAATAGCCCCATCGGCAACACCCGTGCCCCGAAAAGCCCCGATAATCGTCCAGGCGAACGAGCCTAAAGACTTCCGCGTCACCACGAGCCACATCTCGCTCCTGGTCAAGATTGACCTCATCGGCTGCTTCGGCGACCTCTTTGTCCTCCTAGACGACGTCCATGAACGACTCCACACCAATCCATTTCTCCGGGACCACGAGTTCCTCCGCAGTGAGAACCGCAAGTACCAGCGCAGCCCTAAGACACAGCGCGGCGTTGGCACGAGCCTCCAGGGCATGGCGCGCGAGTGCACGCGGCGCGGCTACGCAAAACTCGACCGCACGGATCCGCGATTCGTAGTGGACTTTAAGGAGGTGGACCGCCGTATCAACGAGATGTTTCTCATGTGCGTTGAGCTGGACATGGGCACGAGATTGGATGCGGTGATCGAGCTCCCCGACCGATTCCACGCGGTCAACCAGACCGAGTTCTACAAGCGGATGGTGGAGACCCACGGAACCCAGGAGATCTACAGGGAGCTAGCAAAGGCTGTCTCAGGGATTAATAAATCGTTGCTAGAGTCGTCATTTGCGTGGCGAGAAGAGACGAACAGCTTTAACGAGCCGCAGTTGCGCGGTGTCGCGCGCGACCTCGCACGGCACCTACGGCATCTCCAGCGCTACACGCGCGCGCTCGCGTACCTTCTTGCGTCGAGCGAGGCCAGTCTGGAAGATTACCTTTCTCCGCATGAATATATCCACGCACAGCTTTACCTCTATCCCTCAAGCGCGGTGGACGACTTTCTCGCGGTAATAGACGGGGGCATAGTGGCAAACGTCTGGCCGCTAGCGGAGTTTTTCTTTCCTAAGGTGGAGTACTTTCACAAGCAGCTAGAGGCAAACGAGTTTCTGCCACCATTGCGAGACCCTGAGTTGGTGGTGTTGCTCACAGAGTTCCGTGAAAAATCGCTTGACATCTATTCCGCAAAAGTGCAATACACTCAAGCGACAAAGAACCGTGTTAGTTCACGCATGACCATTCGCGCTGTGTGGCTCTTTTTCGAGTGTTTGCTTGATTATGTCACGGGGCTTGCAGAGTTTGTGTCTGTTTTCTCCACCACCTACGTGGAGTTCTTGGAAGGGTTGACGGAGGAGGAACGAGCAGAGTATCAGTACTCAGATGATGTGGTGGTCGAGACGTGTAAGTATGCTGCGTTCATGGTGGACTACGACTGGATTCTATCGGTGATGCGCGAGCTCCGGCGCACAACGATAGACTCGTTGGGAGTGCAAGGGGTACAGGGCACGCTGCGCAACGCGTATTGTGATGCCTGGCTTGCGGCAAAACATTTGCCAGTGCCGGTGTTTGACAATCTCGAGTCGATGGAGTGTGACCCCCGCGCGCTTCTGCCGCGTTACTCCGAGACTACCAGGGGGCTTTTCAAGTATAGTGCGTATTTGGCGTCGGAAGTGAAACCGCCCGGCTGTCAGGATATCAGGGTGGAATAGATGGAGGTTAGAGGGATAAAGGATAAGAGTTGTACAGTATAAGGACGATAGGATAAAGTGGGCATAAGGATAAAGTGGGCATAAAGATAAAGTGGACTTTTGGCCCGAAGGAAGTGTTATGGGATACTGAGCATTTGAATAAGAATGATTTATCTATCGTGTAGCTGAGAAAATGGAGGTGGAAATTTTGCATAGATATTTTGGAGAGAGGTTTGTGCGGGTTTTGGTATAGACATGTTATGGGTGGGCAAGTACAAGAGGTAGATAATCTTGTAGGGATAACCACAGTGATCTGGAAGTATAAAGATCCAAAGTATAAAGATCCAAAGTATAAAGATCCGAGGTATAAAATCCAAAGTACAAAGATCTGAAGCATAAAATCCGAATTATATAGATCAAATGTATAAAGATCAGACGTGCCAAATCCAAGTATCATAACACCAGATACAAATATTTCACGCAGAAACAACAATATAAAACTTCTGAGACAACCCAACCACAATAAATGGACAGCTACCAGAATAACTATTTATCTAAGGGGACTAATTTATCCAGAAAACCGACTAGACCCACGGAACAACAAATATGCAAGGTAGTTGTCGACTACTCAGGCTAAATACGGAAGGTAAACGTGCATACCAAGATTAGACATTACACAAACCAACAATATCCCTTGACTAGAGATCGAAACCCCAAATTTTCCAATACTATTAATAACCAATCCATGATATCGATCCCCTGAAACCGTTCCCCCAATCAGCTCTCAGTCTCCTGCAGCTCATCTTGCATGCACCTGCTTACATACAGGCTGCAGCATCAACGTTGAAATTTCTCGCCATTCAGCCGGACACCCTCTTCAATCATTCACTTTCTCCCGAAACCATGCCAGATTCCACGGTGGAAGAGCTCTGGGATCTTCCCAAAGATTATGCCCCTCCCACGGAAATGGTCCACGAAAATGCACGTGAGATGGCAGCTATCAAGGGTGTCAGCTGGGACCACCGTATCGAATACATCAAGGTCTACGCTGAGCTTGCGATTTTTGTTGACGAGCTCAACTGCTACATATACACCAATCCATTTTTGCGTGACGACCACCTCCTCCGAACGGGGTATCGATCCTGGGCTGCCAACCCCGAGCTCTACCGGCGCCAGGGGTTGGGAGTCAAGGACTGCATTAGCCAACAGGACAGCCTCTTCCGGCTGCAGGCCACCCAGACCCACCCAGAGTTCTTAGATAAGCTCAAGGGAAACTTTGACACACTCATTTCGCAATCCATCCACTCGGGGCTTGAGGTCCTGTGGACGCTCCTCCGAGACCTCCAAGACCGGTTCTTGATGGACCACCGGGCAGACGTGTACGCGCAGTACATAGAGATCAAGGGTGTGCATGAGGTTGTGAAGGAGGTTGTGAAATGCATTCTGGCGATCAGGATCGCCACAGTGGCCACCCGGAGTGGTGCAAAAACATATCGAGGCCGGTCGCTTGACGTAACATTCCATGAAAACACCGAGAGCCTCAAAAAGAGCCTCAGGCTCTTGCGCATGCTCGTGGACACGGATGTGTATTACTGCTCTGATTACTTTGTGCCCGACTCTAACGTCTACCAGATAACCCATGTGGTGGCCAAGACGTATAGCCTGGTACCAGAGGCAACGGCGCTCATGCTAATCCTCCACGAGGGCATCATCGAACCGGTGTGGCCGCTTGTGCTATTCTTCATTCCCAAGATTCGCTACTTTCGGGTGAAATTATGGACAGACGGGCAGGCACCACCTGACTATGAGAAGATTTTGACCCATAGGGCAGTCCTGGGACGCGTATGGGACATCTACGATGCGAAGAGAAAGTACGAACGCGTGCGAAAGTTTCCGGTGGATGAGATAACAGCCGTAAACAACACCTGGGAGTTTTTCATGTGTTTACACGACTTTCTCAAGCATTTGGCCGAATTTATTGAGGTATTTGCCCTCGATTACCGCGAAAAATTGCTCCTGATGACGGATACAGAGAGCGCGGACTACCGGTGGACAGACGATGTTTCCGTCGAGGCGTTTGACTATGCAGTAGCCTTTGGCTACAAGTGGATGCTCAGCTACTGCCAGGAAGTTTCCGAAACGTGTATTGCGGTTCAGGGTAACTGCTTACTCACAGAACTGGTGATTTCCCCCTCGAAATACCTTACTGCTTCGTTCAACGACCAGCAGAAAGAGCTTGTCATGCCCAAATTCTTTCCTCAGGTCTTGTTGGAGAAATATCCCAGGGTTCTACCAGGTTTAAAGCGCTCCAGGGGACAACTACGGGAATCTTTTGGTGACACGGAAAAGTTCTTGGGAATGTTGCAACCGCTAGTCTCGGGTATGGCAGTGGTCAACAAGGTACAGTTGGTGAGGCCATTATAACGCAAAAAAGAAAAAAAAAAATAGAAAAAAGAATACCTCTACATGGAGGTGCTTTACCAACAAATCAATTCACTTTGTAAATGACGATTGATACAGTCTGATTCTAAATATGGAGGGGGATGTATTTCGGCCTGCTGGGTGAATGTCTTTCCCGTTCTACACCTATAGCTGATGATGAATACATTACTCGTTGCTTGAATGCCAGGTGGAGATAGCCAGGGCAAGGATATTTCAAATGTATCAAACTTCAAGCTACCAAAAATGATTGAATCGTCTTTCCAGTTCTGTATCGAAAGGAACCCCATTTGAAGATAAAAAGATATGGACGAGTCAGGAGTCGAACCCGAGACCTTTCACATGCTAAGCGAACGCGCTACCAACTACGCCACACGCCCGTAATCTTGCAGTTGGGGAATATCCGAATGCCTACCGGCAGAGGCTACCTTTGACTTCACTGCTGTCTCTGTTATGATTGTAAAAGATTACTGGTATTAATGTTAAAATCTGTTCTGGCATGCTGTTAGTACCACGAGAATGTTTCATGTTTGTTTGAAGAATACCACACTGCGAGCCAAAAGAACATTAAACGATGACAAAGAGATTTTGGTATAATCAAAAGCAGCTACAGGAAGAACTGATTATCTATAAAAAGGTATACGATTCCTTCATTAGTATCAGAACTAACGAATATACATACTCTATTTACATATTCAAGACTTTGTTACAAAGGGATAAGCAAATTATAACTAGTTACCGTTGATTACCAACACTATTCAGTAGCAAATTTCTAAAAATTAAGACAGGTTTAAATAGAATCAGTACATCTCGTAATCGGAAATGTTGGCACTGCTTTCACTCAAATTGAGATCATAATACTATAGTCGTGTATATACCAAACATGATTGTACCACTTACAAAATAAAACCTGCAACTCCTCAAGGCCCTAGCGCTTATCCCGCCCTTTACTCAAAACACAAGTCAATGCTTTTCCTTAGAACCTCCCTTACCAGAGCCTTGTTGCTGCATCGTACTGCTTCGCCGTTTTCCGCAACCAGTGCACCGGTTCTCAGGGCATTCTACCAATCCTCGGACCACCCCGACCGCGCCTTCTACGCGCCCCACGAGTCCCAGATCCTCGACTACGCACTCACAAATCCGGTGGAGGGTGTGCCAGTGCTCGGATTCACGGAACAACCACTTATCAACGCTTTGCGGGCACACGGAAAGTCTCAGTCAATGGCGACGAGCTTCCAGACCGCCAACTCCGCGCCAATGGCTATCATGCTCTACCACATGAAGACCCAGCGCGCCAAGATGGTTGCTGAGCACGCCAAAACACTCTATGAATTACCACACGTCAACGGGTTGAGTCAATACGACAGGTTGCAGTACTTGCTTATTGCGCGTTTACGAGACAACGTGGCGGTAGCGGGACAGCTCCAGGGTGGGTTGGCGCAGTTGGTCCAGCCGGCGAACATCGCAGCGTCTCTTTCCGAGTTGTACGACTTGGCTGACGACTTGTGCCACTACTCGGGTGATAAATCGAACGACTTTGCATGGTATGCAAAGCGCGGCAGCGTTGCCAAAATCTACGTGCTTTGCGAGTTGCACCAGGCAGGCTTGCCGGCCGGGGAGTTTGCCCAGGTGGAGGCGTTTGTAAAGGAACAGGTCAGTGAGATGGAAAACATGGCGTACGCGTACAACTCAATGGAGGAGTGGGGGTACATCAACATGATCGGGCTTGTCAACTTGATCAGAAGTCAGTTGACCAGAAGCTAGAATCTTGTATATAGTTAAGTTTGTGGTTGGACGGAAGTAGATGTAGGGTAATTTTACCAAGGTGGGAGAGTTTGAAGCGGAAGTAATACCGGGTTTTATTGACACTGGCTAAGTTGGATAGCAGCGATCCAGGTATTCTCATATTTAATTTGGTGGATCAGGCCAAACAACAGAGATATGAAATGCTCACGATTTTCATATTAAGGGGTAGATGAAATAAAAAAAGAAACCTGACTTGATTTCTATTTTAACAAATCCTACACCTTTAAACAGTCTGAAACTAATCTTAATATACATATCACTCATAAAAGAGCGGTGTGGAGAAGCATTATCATAGCACTCTGGTCAGGAAACCTGTGGATCCGTGCGCTTATTGGTACTTTTGGTTATGCACCTGGCTGGAGTTTGGATCTCAACACCAAAATCTCGTTTCTGGTATTTTCGATGTCGTTCTGGGTGGTCTCCACCTTCTTCTCAACCCGTTCGCTGGCTTGTTAGTAATTGTCCTCATGTCAGTCGCACGATACGTACATTTCGCCCTTGATGAACTCGATTCTCTTTTCAACATTCATCTTGGCCTCTTCCTGGTCCTGCGGTAACAACACCGGCCCGGTTAACTTGAAAATCTTGGCGCCATCCTCCAAGAGCTCAAACTCCTGCTGGACAATCTTGTTCTCCTGGAACTGGGTCTCCAACTTCTGGCGGCTGGTAATGAAATCGTTCAAGTCTTGCTGGAGCTTGTTGAATTGGAGCGATAACTCCTCGAATTTAGCCTTGTCTGACATGGTAACGGATAGAGTGGTGGATGAAGAGTGAATGCCTCTGAAATCAATAGCGTCGAAAAATAGAGGCAATATCTACTTGGTGTGTACAGGATAATATACAGATGCAGCAGAAGATGGCTGTCGATTGGTTAGGCTGACAAAAGGCGAGGTGGGAAGTGGTAGGTTTTCCTTAGAAACTTTCGTGAGATATTCCCATGAAAGATATAGAGAAAGGAGAAGCTCGAACCAGATCTTCAACTTTAAAGCCTAATCCTCCTAATCTTTAAAAGGTTGATAAAATATCATACATCGTCCAAGACCTATATGCATGATAAATTCTGAGGGCAAATCCATGCAGGATGCAAATGTACTTAACAGTTTGCCCATACATGACCTTATCATCCTATTTTTTCATCTTCACTCAAATGCTTGTATGTATTACGATTGCATATACCAATTCATGCTAACAATCTCAGATCAAACCTTCTACGGAGCTTCCGACGCCACGCCACATCATCCAGGACCGTGTGATTGAAGAGCGGTACGAAGCTTCTCCCGTGCTCCCAATCGTCACCATCGACTGGGCCAATGCCACGTTCGATACGCTACTCGTGGCGCCCTCTCTCATTGACATTATCTTGACTGCTATCCCGGAAAAGGCCCGTACAGTTGGTACGATCCACGTCACTTACCCTGATACTACCGCTGCTGCCGAGACCGAAGAATACGACGAGGACGAACAGCTCTATCGCGCTGTAGATCTCCACAGCTTCCACAAACCGCAATCGTTTGATATCCATGCCTTCACCTGCGATGGCGCGGAAGTTGTGCTGGTGCTGGTGCCGTACTTCCAGGACACTATCGTGTACAACTTGGTGGCGGAGAAGGTGGCTGCTGTGTTGGGATCAAAGAGCAAGGTTATCGCTCTAGCGCCGTCCTGGTTGAACAACAACGACTCGTTGAGCAAATTATTCACACGCGATGAAGCGGTGTTTTCGTCACCATTGTTGCCCCAGGTATCACACTTGAAGCCGCCACTCTTTGTCACCGGTCCTTCCGCCGCGGTGGTGGCTGCCTGCCCAGACACGGATTTACTCTGTTTGGCGCTCAATGCAGAGGGAAACTCGGGGTTTGAGAAAATCTCCCCCGATGTAATGATCGACTGCTGTATGATATTGGGCAGCTTGTTGCGGTTGGATGAGGCTGGCGCGGAAAAGTACATGCGCACCGTCAGCGCCGGCGTGAGAAAGTCCTTCAGTGGAACTTCCTCCACGTCAGGAATGTATCTTTAGGGAGGAGAGAGGTGGGTGAACTATCGATCGCTGAAAATGAATAAAATTTATGAGATAGCACTAATGTAGTAATAGGCCGCTACAAGACTATGCTAATGGAGATTCGAATACGTTGAGAGTCAAATATAGCAATTTTTATGCACCGGAGTAGCTTTGGCATCGCCCATTTACTCTAGGTCTCTGCCTGCAGCCTATCTATTTAAATTTGGCTAGGCTTGATATTTACAAATTAGGAATGTCGATTAAGTGGTTCTGACAGTGGCTTAATCTCTATAACCCCCTGAAACAAGTCGAATCTCACGTTTAAAATTCTAAATATATTCACAACCAAGGATACTAAAGTTTCGAGATCTCGCATAAGATAAGCAGCGTATGTAACACAAGACTTTCAAGTACACCCCAACGCTTAACGAGGTCACTAGTCGGGGATGAGCTCAGCAGAACCGCCTATTCAAGCTCTTCTGTTATGAAAGCCCGAAATGACGGATCATGCACCAAGGTATGCATGCACCTCTGAAACAATATCCCGATTCAACCTTAGGATTTACACTCAAAATTCACAACCTCTCCGTTCTCGGTTATGGCTGCGCTATTAATATGCCGAAACATGCAGGTGCGGAATTTTCATTTCCCGGATCCTGCAAGGTATAGTCTCGGGATTTGCGCCTTGCTCGGTGTTGGAATCGGCATCTTCGGCATCTGCCCTCTAACGTTTGAGGCTATGCAATACTCCGGAAAGGATTCCAATACGCCTGGTAACAAGATATAAATGGTTATCATAGAGAAAGGTAGTTACATGAGGATGGTAGCTCTGATCGTGCGCGATGCAAGAAACATTGACATGCATCCTGGAACACCAGAGTGGTTTTATGCACCGCGACAGGTGCTTTATAAGAGCAGGGGGTTCCTGGCTTTCAGAAGGTTTTAATTTCAATGAAACGTTTGGCTATTAACTTCTCCTTCAATAATAAAGCAACTCATAGTTAGTGTGGAGACCCATAGGAAAGGACTCATCCTATTAACCTCGCTCTTTACGCTAGTAGTCTTTCTCATAGCATACCCATCCCCCTCTATAGACTCTAGTGCTTCGACATACTCAGCTGAAACTGAGAACGGCAAAGAGTGTGCTTGTCTCCTTGCGCCTGTGCGGAACGCTGGGTTGCTGGGAATTGTCAAATAGACCAGTAGCATGGAAAAACGGTTCAACCCGAAATATTACGACTGGGTTTTTGCCAACGATGAGTCCTTTGACCGAGAACTTATTGAAGCGGTGCAATCATTGATCTCCGATGATGCCTGCTTTTCGGAGTTTCCCAAGGAGTACTGAGAATACCCTGACTGAATGGATCAGGAACGGATTGCAGCGGTACGGAAGGAGATGGAAGAGGCCAAGATCAAATACGGAGCCTCAGAGTTCTACCGACACATGCGTTGCTCTAACTCGGGGTTTTCTACCGTTTGGTCAATATGAAGAACTACCGCTATTGATGGAGAGTGGAGTCGGGTATTGAATACCATTGTGACATTCCCTACGACGTCAAGTTTATGAACGACAACGGCAAGATGTATGAATTCAATTTAGCACTCTTGGAGCTACACTGAACAGTGGATACTTTATGGGAAAATGTAATAGGGTTCATGCGGGAGTATCTTCAGTTTATTACAGGAGCTAAACTGCGGCTGTTAAAGATGAAAGAACCACACCTGGAGAAGCGACAGTTATACTGGAAGATTTTACGATATCCACTGGCTTTAGCGACTAGGAAATACAGGAGGGGTTTGGCAGTTCCCTGGACATCTCCTTCTAGAGCTGGCGAGGATGAACCGTCTGTAGCCATAGTATGCATAGCTTTCCTTTACATATACGCCTTCCTCTATCAACAATATCGACTATGTTTAAAATGTCAAAATTAAAGCATAAATTGGTGTCGAGATTAAGCATAGATTAATGTCAAAATTAAAGCATTAGATTGATATGTTAGTGCATAAACAGTGTACAGGCCTGACCGACTACCACTCCAAATTCGGCGCCCAATTTACTCTCCGTTGCGCCATCGGGTATTTCACCCGCTTACTCTGATGCTTCTCCGATTGTCGTTCCTCCATTTCCACTCCCAACACAGGTGACTTGGTCTTTCCATCCATAAGATACACCTCGAAGTCGCCTTCGCTGTACACACCTCGGGTCCGATTAGCCGTAGATGACAGGCCCTGAGCCAGCGCGATGGAGACGGCGCGGACGATCGCGGCCTTTGCGCTCTGCTTGGAGTTGGCAACGGGAATTGTCACTACCTCGTCAGTGTTATCAGGTAGCGGGATGTCGCGAGCATTGGTCGCGTTAAGCTCAGTTGCGTACTTTGTCGCATCGTCTAGATCACCATTAGACGCGTACACAAGCATATTGAGGCGGTTAAAGGTTGGTGGCTTGAGGATCGGACGGGCAGAGTGGTGTTTATTCGGCCGGAAAATTCGTTTGGGCGACTCGGTAACCACCTTTCGTGCACCAAGACGGCTTATTGTTACGGGAATCAAGCTCGAGCGCTTGTGCGGGGCGTGGAGGCTCGGTACGCTCCGCTTGAGCGCGGTCTTTTCGGCAAACGGGTCAAACCCCGCGTTGTGGTCTAGCTCTCGGAGAATATTGTCTGTGTTGGGGCGTGTAGCAGAGCTGATACCGAAATACTCGTCCAAACTGAGGTCCAACGAGGTTTCCGCCGGCGTGTTGAACGCAGACTCGTCTTCCACGTCAAAGAGCTTGCCGAAGTTGGATCTAGTGACTTTCCTGTCTCTGGACGCCTTTTTAATCGGTGATCTCGACCGCTGCTTGCTTCCATGGACACGGAAAGCTTTGGAACGCGCGGAAGCTCTCCCCACGTCGTCCAAGTCCAAGTCCTTGTCGTCTAACGAGAGCTGGTACATCATGCTCTCCACTTTTTTTTTGCGCTGCGACTCGCCGTCAAGGCGGTATGAGAGGTAAGAATCAAGTACTGGGTCATCAAGCAACTCTGAAGAGTTTGGACGGGACAGCGAGGAGCTACCCGAATCCGGTCTGTAAGCTAGGCTGGGTAAAGAGGAAAAGGGACCTACTGGCGGTGGAAGCGAGGGTGCCACGAGGAGCGGGTTGTGAGAACTGTCTAGACCGTCTAGCAACTGGTTGTGGTGTAACGGTACGGCCTTGCAAGGGTCCATATTTTCTTCGTCCACGTACACCTCGTCATCGAAGTACGACATGTCGGAACTGCCGTGGACCAAGTCGTCGAGCTGACTCCATTCGGAGGCCATTGGAAGTCTAGCAAGGGTTGGAGGCAAGGGACTGGATATTTGACCGATAGTGTATATGGTCTTGTGGTGAGTATGGCTCAGCTATCCGTTTAGAGATTTGCTTTAGTACTCGTGCCACCAGTAAATTTCGCGCGCTGCATATGTACGTTTGTTTACCTTTCCCGTTTGGGCAAGAGCAGTGCGTCACGTGAGTTAAAGGGTTGTGCCACGATAATGAAGCGAGAAAATAACCTTTAGCTTGGGGATCTATACGATATATAAAATACTTTGCCGAAGAGCGCTATCTAACAAAAGTACTCCAGTTTGTGCTCTAAATGAAAAGGAATGGGTCTTTTTGGATGGTCACGCGATCGGCGGTAGGGACACGCAACGACTGGTGTGTATTTTGAGCGCATATGCCCCATGCACCTCCACAGAAAGCAGTGAAGGTGCGGCAATGACTAGCTGGAAGACAGAGGGAACGTATGGAAGAGATAACAAAGCGAACAGGAGGGTTTGTGAGGTGTTGGTACTATTGGTCATATCATTAATTCGAGTTGGCTGCATTAATAGTAGCATTATGGGCCACAAAAAGCGATGAGGTTCACAAAAGAGTGTGATGCAACAATCTTTACTTGAGACGCAATGAAACGCAACAAAATACACAAAACAGTATAACGGGCCATAAAATAAAATGATAGTATGCGATGCAATCCACAAAATACTCCAAAAAGGAGATAAATGGATATCGACAGAAACGCACGTGGCCACATGAAAATACACAAGACTCTACGACATCCACAAACCACACAACGGGTCTTTGATACCTGAAACCGCCTTACGTACTGCTAAACTTGAATATAAACATCCCATTCATAATAAACATTTCTCTCCTTTTCTTTTGAATATCAAGGCTTTTTTTTACTAGTCTTGACCCCCCCATTGCTACTATGTCTAACATTGAAGAGATTCCAGAAGGCACTGAAGCTCCAGTCGGTGCTGCCCACTTGGGAGAAAGCAAGACGATGGAACATCTCCACAAGTACCCGATCGTGCACACGGCATTAAAGGCCACACCAGGCCATTCGTCTTTCTTTACCAACTCCGTTGCCCCACACCTCTCTGCCATTCGCAACAGTGGAGTGGTGGCCCCGGTTTCCCACGCCGTGGATTCTGTGGGAAACGGCGCTCTTGACCAGCTCGACAAGGTTGTCCCGCAGTTGCAAACGGTCCAGGTCTGGGACATTACCTGTCCCATTGCCCACGCTTCAGAGGAGGCTGCCAGACAGGTGGTTTCTCGGCACAAACAGGTCCAAGAAACCTTGGAAAAGCGTGTATTTGCGCCGGTGAGAAACGGGTTACATAGCGGTGCTTCCACGGTTGGATTCGCCGTCGATAGCCATGTGGTTCCGCGTGTAGCAGGCGTGGTAGACCCCGTCGTCAGACCTGTCAACCGGGTGTTTGAGCGGGCAATTCGCAATTACTTTCCAGAAGGCGGAGATGAAGTGTTAACGCGTGACGGCTTTTACAACGAGTTCACCCGCTCCCTCACGCTTGTCGGCACGATTGGTATGCGGGCCACCCCAAAGGCGGTAATGTTGCCATGGAATACCGCCAAACACACCGGTACCACCTTTACCGAGCAGAGAAAGCTTCAGACCGAGGGCGGTTTTGTAACCAAAACCATGAGAAGTGGTACCGGTACCGTCCGTGCGCTTTCGCAGCAGGGCTTTAAGGCCATGGAGCACACTGCATGCTTGCTCCACGACTAGGAGCTTTTGGAATTGGCTCGTCCTTATAGCATGTTCTGTAGCCTTGATTAATAAATGCTTTGTTTGAATCGAGTGTGTGGCAGGGATGTTGAACTTTGTAGGCACCGTAAGAGTATATACGAAGCGTCTTTTGGAGCTGGGGAGAAAAAAACCGTCGAGCTAATTGTGAGTTTAGACTGGACAGATGGATAGCAATCGCAACATTATATTTGTATCACCGTTCCGTCAATATCTGTTTGATAGCAATATATGAAACGGCCCCCATAGATCCAAATATGCATTTTGGTCGTGCGCTGTTCAATGTTTGTTTACTTTTCGACTGTTTTGTGACGTCAAAACGCTCAGCGCTTAGAAGTTTACGCGAGGGTGGATGTCTATCCCTTTCCTGATATAAACCATTCTCCGTACCATGCTCCGAAAGTCTGATGCATCGATTGATATTCCGTCAAAAGTGAGCAGTGAAAATTTTGCAGGAACCAAGAAAATGTGGGAAGCCAACGCCATGGCCAAGCCATTGAAGGACATTGCCGTACCGCCAAAGATGTACTCGCTCAACCGGAAGCCTGAGCTGCCGCTGGATATCCGATTGGAGGTGTTGAACAAACACAACGAGGAAGTCAGCACCAAGTTACTGGACTTGGATTTTGTAGTTCGCCAGACCCAGGTAGATCTCGAGAACTTGTGCGACCGGTCAAAGAACAACAACAACTACTTGAAGGACCTCATCCAAAAGATCCACGTGTCCAAGGAATCGAACGAAGCCAGTGAGGAACGCTTGAACCGTTTGAGTGACAAGCTCATGGAAAAGCTTGAGGTGCACCAGCGGTTTAATTCTAGCCTCGAGGCTGAAATGTTGCCGCGCTTTGAAGCCATTGAGGCGCTAGTGAAAGAGTCTGTGTCGACAATGACCAAGGCTATTAGCGAAGGCGCCACATTTCCGGAGTTGCGCGACGACATTTGCGCGCGCATTGGTGCGGACCTCAAGGCGCTTACGGAGCTACACAGCGAACTCAAACAGGAAACGTTTAGTAAAGCCGAGTTGAGTGCCTTGGTAGAGGGATTACTTGTGGGGAATACCCAGAAGTTCGAGGAAATGGTGCAGCGACAGGCGGATGTACATAAAGCTGGACTTGAGACCCTTTCAGACAATGTTATACAAAAGCTCGGGGACGCACAAACTAGAATTTCCGTTGAAGAGAGCTTGGAGAGCCTAGCCGAGGGTATAAAGGGGTTGAGCGTTAAGTTGGAGTCGGATGCTGCTGACAGAATGACCACCAAACATGACCTTTCCCAACAGATAGAATCTATCGTGTCAGAGATTACAGCCTCAAAAGCTGCAGCTCTCACGGGGTTTGACATGGTGGCAGCCAGAACCATGGAGCAGGCGACAAGTAACACCGATGGTATCACCAAGTTACTACACGAGGAAGCGGAGAAGATTCTGGAAGGCACCAACTCGGCCAATAAAACCATCCAGGAACTTACCTCCTTCATAAAGGAAACGCAAACTTCCAGCCACATCGCCGTCTGTGAGGGTCTCCACTCCCTCCAGCTCAATTTTACAGAGCTCAAGAAGCTTGTGGATACGGGTGTACACGAGGCCAACCACCGGAGCGCGGTCGACTTGACCAAACAAAACCACGCGGCGGTTACCGACGATTTGCAAGCCGTGGGAGACGCCTTGAAGGTGGGTATCGGTAACCTCCACACCTCTGTTTCGTCTATGCACGACGCGACAACCAAAACCGTGGATGAGTCTGTCAGGCTGGCGTTGTCCTCCCTAAAAGCCGATCTTGATGCCCATAGCACGTTACAGCTAGCCAACGAGCGCCTTGCCAGTGAAAAATCCTTATTGGAAAAGGACAATGCCACAAAGGATTCCCTCATCGAGAAGTTGCAGGCGGAGCTCAGGCTCAAGGGCTTGGAGAACGAACAGCTTAGCGAACGCGTTGCGGACATTGAAGACTTGCGGAAAGAGCAGAGAGATTTACTGGCGGAGATCAAGCAGCTTGTGGCGCAGAAAGTGGCGCTTGACACAACAATGGGAAATTTACAGGGGGTGTATCGTACGAGGTTCGCTGAGTTCCAGGAGTTGTCCGACTCCCACTCGCAGCTTCAGGCTCGTATCAGTGGTCTGGTGCTTGAAAATTACAAAAACATTTTCACCTCCACTACCATGATGGCCTTATCGAAGAAGCTGAGCGAAAGCAACCGTGCTTCTTCGCCTTACGTGGAAGCTTCTAGCGGTATGGATGGGCTGTCACCGTTGCGAGAGTCGAGATCCTTCTCCAACATCCTGAAGCACGGTTCGCCGCTTAAGAAGACCCGCATTGTGAGCTCCCCGCACTTTGACGCGCTTCCTCCACGATTGGTCATGGCCCCTCCGATCGATGAGAACGACAAGGAAAACACACTGCCATAGGGGTCGTGAGTTGACATGGTGAATAAATATTTGGCTTGGGTAATGTGGCACCAGCCTTTGTAGCACGGTGAAACTGTAGCCGGTTGTCAATGGGAGGTAATGCGGATGCCTCGCCAAGTCTATTTCATGCTAAGCTGACACATATAATAATTCTTACCAACTAACAATCCAATCGTATAGTAACCTTAGCTATCCAACATCTCCCAAAGTCTAGATGGTGTAGAGGATATTAGCCCTGTGCCGTAACTCGGACGTGCGCGAACAATGTCACATCGCAGAGGTTGTAGGAAAAAAAGTGCAGACGGTTTAATTTCACGGTTTGCATTACCACACCCTTTCATTCCAGACTCTGAGCGCTAAGTCACACGAACCACATATAAAATGCCACCACCCGCCAAAAAACAGCGCACGGGCGAACCCAGATCCTCCTCCATGTCGCCAGAGCTCATGGAGCGAATCGCCCAGGCAAAAGCCAGGGCTGCAAGTAGACAAAGCGAAGCGGTGCCCGCCACCGTGCTCAAAGCCAAGGGTCTCAACGTGGAGATCCATCCGCTCTTGCGGCCAAACGCACTGATGACAATAGACAAAGACTACAACCCAGTGCTCAACCCCGTGTTGCCCATCGCCTCAGCAGCCGGCAAGACTGGACCGCGTGACAACTTTCAGTTTGGCGCCTTGAACCCGTATCTCAACCAGGAAGACATGAAATACGCGGTAAAGTCGCGACGGAAGGAAAAGGGTTTGCAATTCAATGTCAAAGGAAAGTACATTGCCAAGGCTGAGGAACTCAGGGCGCAATTGAGGGAGGAGAGCGAAGCCAGAGCGCACCAGGAGCTTTTAAAGTCTCAGGGATTGGTCGCAGACGAGTCTGTGGGGGAGAATTTATTTGTGCCAAAAATGCCACCCAGAGTCGAGTGGTGGGATGAGCCGTACCTCAAACAGCGGAGCTATGGCTTCCAGAATGAGACCGATATGCTCGAGAACTACATTATTCCGTACAGCGAGGACGCGGAGGATCCGCCCATCACCTTGTATATACAGCATCCGGTGCCTATGCCAGCCCCGTGGGAAACGGAGGCGCAGCCGGCAAAACTCTACTTGACTAAGAAGGAGTTGAAAAAGTTGCGGAAGAACAACCGGACAGAGTTGGACAGGGAGCGCCAGGACCGCATCCGGCTCGGGTTGGATCCGACGCCGAAGCCTAAAATCAAGTTGAAAAACTTGATGAATGTTTTGACGAACGAGTCGATCAAGGACCCAACCATGATTGAAATGCAGGTCCAGAGCGAGATTGAAGAGAGACGACTCACTCATTTGAAGGAGAATCAAGCGAGGCATGCGCAAGCGCTAGAGACAAAGCTGGAGAAGTTGGCTGAAAAAAACCAGAAAGAGTTGGACAAAGGCATCTTCAGCTGTGTGGTCCGCGTTGACCGCTTGGTCAACCCCCAACACCGGTTTAAGTTGAACATTAACGCCAAACAGTTGAAGCTCCACGGGGTCATGCTTGTGCACGATGGGGCTCACGCAAAGCTGAGTCCCAGCAATGCCGCGCTTGACGGGGACCAGGAGAAGCAGTTTTCGTTAGTGATTGTCGAGGGGGCACAAAAGGCGATCAACCACTTTAAAAAGTTGATCATGGGCCGTATAGACTGGCAGGAGAATGCCGTTGCCAAGCGGTTGCTCCAGGAGGGGGAGACTGATCCTATAGGGATTGAGATCGAGGATCTTTCTCACAACAAGTGTCTGTTGATCTGGGAGGGCCAGGTGAAGGACTTTCACTTCCAGAGATGGTCCAGCGAGTGGTTCACCACCGACGCCAGTGCTATCGAAGTTTTACAGCGCTTCCGGGTGGAGAACTACTGGCGTGATGCCAAGATGTATGACATGAGCAACGGCGATTAAGACGAGAGCGAGATTGAGCTTGATTCAGATTGCTCGTGAAGAAAAGCTTGAACCAGATCATATTCAAGAGCGGGCGTTGACAGCGCAGAGTCTGAGCCTGCCAGACTATTTCTTGTGTCCGGAAATGTTGATCAAAGCGGAAAGTTGAAACCCACGTGTGGTTGATGATCGAAGGTTGTGAGCAGGGATCTTGTCAGAGAACTGAAAACGGGCGTGGTCAGTGCTGGTTTAACGCTTTGAGTAGATAAATAATATATATATATATAGCATTTTGGAGTTGAAATTGATAACGTGGTTGTGATAAAAATGCATATTTGTCCTTGTTTTAGACTAACCATAGTATAAATATCTGGCCAACTCATTCACCAGGGAGTTGCTACAATTTCAATGCGATTCGTTACGATAATTGACTAAAAATACAGAAACCCACCATCTAGAGAAGGTCGTCAATGGACTGCTCGGAGTCGTTCTTGATCAACTCCAACATTCCCTCTGGGAAAATCGGCTTGCCGTTGGTGTCCAATACATAGCGAAACGGCATCTCAGTGGCCTCATAGGTGGAGAATCTCAACTCGGGGTAGTCGATGAACTTGATGTCTTCGAAGGCGGTCTTGTTGGCGACGATGAGCTGGGTGGTTCTGATGGCAGTGTCGGTAGTCATCTGCAACTTACCCAATCTTCTGCCAGCAAAGCCGTACTTTTTTCTCAATTCACCGGTACGGTCTCTTGGCGGATGGTCCCCCAAGATCCCACCAAAGACAAAGTACTCAAACTCGGTGGCATCCGCCGGAACCAAGTCTTGGGTGGCTCTTGGGTCCAACAAACACACTTCCTTGGCCTTTTCTTGTCCCCCGACAATGTCGATAACCTCCTGAGTGGTCCATTGGAGTCCTAAAGCTACTAAGCGTGACGGAATATCGGCCTCGGTGGTGCCCTGTGGCAACGAGGTCAAGAACAAGTTCTCCTTGCCGAGATCTCTGATAATCTGGGAGTATTCCAAGATGGTCCATTCGGAGAACCCAGTCTCCATGTGCTCGATGACGTATTTCATTGCGAGAGGTATATTGTTCGCTGAGATGAAATTTTGCTGGTACAGTTTTTCACTCAATCTTTAATACTTTTCTAGCCGCGCGTGAGCCGCACCACCAAGAGGTTTACAGCTTGTATTGGAACTGCTTGATATAGGAATAAAACCAACAACTAAATACTGCCAATACTTAAAAAAAAAAAAAAAAAAAACTCTTGGAGGCTGTTATTTATGCACATTTTGGTACTTAACTATCAGGCTATAGGTGTAACCTGAAGTTCTCATTGGCTTCCATCTGGCTACGGCCCAAGCTAAATGGTTGTTGCTCACCTTGCCGGCCCTCAGTAGAAAATTGGCCCGTCTGTTTGTAAATATCTACAAAAAAAATCTTAGCTAATGGTATTCACTATTACTTACGAGGTGTACCTCGTATTGTAGAAATCTTACGATATGAGCATAAATCAAGGAAAGCCGAAAAGGCCGGATACAAACCCTCCAAACCCAGCATTTATTGATCAGGAATGGCGGTCTAAATCCTCGGTTTCTTGTCCTGGTCTTCACCCTCGCTGTTTGACCGCTTCCTATCGTTTTTCTCATTTGTCTCCTCAGTTCTCTCAGTTCCCTCGGTTTTCTCGATTTTCTCGATTTTCTCCTCGTCCTTGCCCTCGTGGTTCAACAACGAATACACACCCGAATTCGCAGGCGGCGACGTGAGCGAATTTACCGATGGCAACTTCCGGATGCTCGGCGCTGGCTGCAACTGAGACGGCAGCGCCGGGTAGACAATCGCCGGGATAGTGTTCCGCGCCTGAGGCCCCCTCGCTGTGGGACTTTCGGGGGTATCACAGCGAATCGGTACGCTCACATCGACGGTCGGTACGCTACGAGGAGGCTGCTGTATCGCGTTGCTATCGCTTCGAGGCGACGGCACGGCACCAGGCGGAGCCGGACGCTCAGCCTGAAGAGACTCGGCCGATGCGTAACGCGTGTGCCAGCCCGGAGCGAGATGCGAAGCCGTCGTAGACGCCAGCGATGGATACAGCTGGACTGGATACCCTGTCGGATGGGATCCCGACCGTTGGTGGGGAACGTTGTACGGATACGTCCGTGGAATATACACCGTCACCTCGGGCTGTTGAGCCAGCTGTTGGTACAGCTGCATTTGAATCGAGCCTGCGCGGCTGTTACTAGAAAAATGAACGTCGGGGGCGGCATCGCGAGAAAAACTTCCGTTGGAGGAGGCAGAAGCTGGACGCGTTGGGCGCGCAGCGAAAGCTTCCCATGTCGGGTTGCTGCTCACGGGACCGGAGGAATTGCCTGGCATGGATGTGGGTTGGGAGCCGGCGGTGGGGATGGAGGTCGGCGCCAGGTCGCCATTCAACGGTGAATAGACGCGTGTAAGCTCCAGCTGGCTCATGTGGCGCTTCGCCTCAAAGTACGACTGCACGGGTGACTCGCCAAGCCCCGGGTGGCCCGTGGCGGTGGGTGTAGTCCCGACCATCGCGATGGGCGAGTAGATCACCTGCGGCTGGGCAGCACCCGGGGTGGTGATCGAGTTGCGCTGTGACGACGGCGCGGGCGCGAGCGGATCGTATAACACTGACATGTGGCGCTGCGACCCGGAAGTACTGCCGAAGCGCACCTGTTGGAAACCCATGTTGGGGTCCGGCGGGTACGCATATGTAACCGCTGAGTTGGTGCGTTGCTGCTGCGGTTGGTACGCGTATGCCTGGTAAGACTGCGCACGCGGCTGCTGCAAGCGCTCGTTCAGGCGCGACGCCAGCGGCCGCGGGCCGGAGTAATGGGCCATGTGGGTCTGCGACTGGATGGTTTCATACGCGGCCGCGCGCTGCATCACACTGTTGCGGAAAATCATGATCTCGCGCTCGAGCGTGTCACGCAGTGTGTCTGGCTTCATGCCGCTTGTGGGCGAGGCCATGTCGTCATCGTGGAGCTTGCGCAGAACGGGCGTCGCCACACGCTCTGGGATTCCGGGCTTGCCGGAATGCGAGTGTGAGGAGCTGGTGGAGCTACGCATGCCGAGCAGCTTGTCGCCCATGCGCTGATCGATCATTTTCAGAACAATGTCCACGAGGTGCGCCATGTCCAAGTTGGTCTTTTTTAAGTCATCAACGGCTGTGTCGTAGCGCGATTGGAGCCGCGCATGCTCATGACGGAGCGCTGCAAGGCTGTGGCCAAGCTCACCGAGGCGCGCGTTGAGGCTGGCCGGCTCGCCAGGAACCGCGGCCCCGGTATACTGCATGTCAATTACCGAATTGGACCGCGACTCCACATCCGAGTAGTCCGCAACCAGCACCGGCGAGTCAGCACCTGAAATGTCCATGCCGTTTGCAGGTAACGCCTTGAGACTCACCACCTCGCGGTGCGAGTGCGTGTTCTTCAGCGAGCGGCGCTTAATCGCCTTGAGGCCCTCGAGGTCGCCCTTACGGAAGTTGCCCGACAGGTGGCGGAACTCCCACTTGGTGACCTCGCTGGTGAGCGAGTGGAACAGGTCGTTGACCTTGTGGAAACCATACATGTTCAACTGCCGGATGAACGACGCGATGTTGGTGTGCTTAAAGTACTGCGACAACACCTTGGAGAACTCCTCACCGGGAATGAGGTAGAATCCATCGTCCGCCGCGGTCCACCAAATGAGATGTCGGATCTGCGCATCCTCGAGCATGTTGTAGAGCTTGTGAATAAACACGGTGTGGGTGCCCTTGGTGGAGTTGGCTGCGAGGCCACTGGCGGCCACTACATCTTTCGTCTCGTCGTCCACGAGCGCTTCGTCAGCACGCGCATCGCTCGCGCGTGATATATCTTTGATCATATCGTAGTCGGTGCTGTGCTTGCGGCGGTACGGTGCCGGCTCGTTGTGCGTAGCGTCTGACATTGTGTACTCAGAAAATGGTTACGGGTACGAAGGAGCGAGTCCCGGGGGGGAGGAGAATAGCTGGATAGATGGAATGAGCGGCTATTTATGCGATTTTTGCGTCGCGTGTTGCAGGAGCGTTTTGGGAGCAGTAGATGCGATGTAACGCTCGAAAGGGATGCAACGTGGGTTGGCGGGCTAGCGGGGAATCGTTCTGTTTTGCTTTTCGTAAATAGGCGAGAATCTAGGCTTGTGAAGCAAATATACGTTTCTTTGTTGCTTCGCAGGACAATAATGTGATTAGGTGAAGAAAAGATTCTCAGACGAACAAAAATAAGTTTCGTTTGGTTGTACCGTCTTGGACGTGTGAGTGAATTTGTGGCCCAAATTTGACGCTCTACTTTGCTGTAGCCTCTTTAGTGAGCGTTTTTTTTCTACCACTTTCTTCTGCGCATGTCCAGATCTCCGCCTAAACTTCTCTCCCTCTCCTGCAACCACCGTGCAGCGTTCTGCGTGGGGGCTGCAGTGCCGATTCTCCTCAGCGTCAGCCCACGCTATTGTTACGCAGCAGCAGATCTTTCCTGCATTCATCCGCCATCAGAAAGGGAGCGGCTGTCGGGACTAACGAGAACCTTTAGAGTTGTGTCACCTTCCATTCTGGAACCCGCTGATGTTCGATGAATCCCCCTTACCAAGCGGCAGACTGTGATTGTTGGGTGTAGCCCTCCGGGTATCATGCACACGAACGTGACTACCTGCGAGGCGGTGAGCCGCGCACTACCCAATCTTTTATACGAGGCCCTCTCAATCTGAACCTGTAGACGAGCAGAGATGAAACGCGTGCTTGGATACACCTTTACTGAGAGAGCATATGGCTCGGAGTTCGGAGCCCGAACAAAAGGAAAAAACCGGAGGAAGATGTCTACGGTACAGCATGGTTGTTAGAACCGACGGGGACAAGATACGCTTTGGAAGTAAATTTCGGTCTCTCTTGCCCTTTCAATGCTGTAACGGAGTTTAACAACGATCACATGCGTGGGCATGATCGATAGCCAGCGTCACGCCTCTACTGCGGCCGAGAGCCTGAGCCTGCTAGCTGCAGTACCATGCACACTAACCCCGAATTGGCGACTCCCTCGACTGATGGGGAGCCGCATACAGCTTGGATGGCGGGTTCCATGGCTGTGGATCACGTGAGAAACGGAGGACCCTAGGCGGGATTCCGTGAGAACCATAGCCACGAAGCGCCAACGTATTGATGCAGCAGTTCGCCGAACGGTAACGCGGAGTCCTGCAGTCACAGGCAACTATTGGCAAAGCCGAACTGGGATTGACTTCTCAGTATCGTACCTGTCGAGCCGGTTTTCCAGTCCCTTCCTCACAATCAAGGGGCTTGGAAGTCATCGAGAAACTGAATCTCTAATATCTTGGAAAGTTAGTAATTTGACAAGTTGGATGGTCTTGCGGCTGACTGATTTTAGTGAGTTCGCCTGGTGATTGATTCAACTAGGGTTACATGAAGATTGGGTTTCGTGCGTCGGTGTGGCTGCTTCATTAGAGCAAACCGACCAACTATAGATTGGTCAATCGCGCATTGTGCATCGACAAGGAGGCAAGTGCACCATTTTTTCGACCATCCCCGCGCTCCTTCAGCGGTAACAGCTGCATGGTTGAGGCAAACTTCGCAGGGGGGACGGCCAATCCGTTATACATGCCTATCTTAACAAAGCACTGGCATCGACCCTGGGGCCAATACACGGTACAGAATTCAGTGACATCCTTCCACGGAATTTCTTGGCCCACAGCTCGTACGGTGGCTTGTATATGCAGGCAGCATGCACGAAGCCAAGCTTTCAAGAAGATACCTGCTGCACAGTAGTGGACCCACTTCCGTAACGGGAAACGTTCACCAGTGCGTCTGTTCGGACTGTATGTGTTGTGCTTTCCGAAGAAGCAGGCGCTTCACCTCCCGCAGATCTCTCTAGCAACATAAAAGCGCTAATCTGAAGGCGGTGACAGGAGATATTTCGAAATGCAAGGGTCGTAATGGTAGAACTTGACCTACCACCGCTCAAGGCCAGTAACGCATTTCGGCATCCTTTTGAAACACCTCGCGCACATACGAAGCCGTTAGTACGTTGGGCGCCGTTGGCGCTGTCGCGGCCATGCATGCTGCAGAAATTTTTTAACGCGCTCTGTACATGCTACCACTGGTTCAAGGCGCTACATGGGTCATTTTGGGTGCGCTTTAGATGGAGAGCTAATCCGATGACAATTTAGGACACCAACGGGACATACACGAGGCATGGGCGATGATCTCGGGAGTTTCACAAGGACAAAGTTTTGTGCCAGTAGAAGCTCGCATACCCTAGTCGAATCACCCTGTCACTGCTTATCTACTAGCATACGCCATGGCCTAGTGTCTGAATCTCCTATTATTGCATGATGCAGACTGCAGCAACGGTAATACCCTCTCTGGAGCTGGTGGTTTGTGGCGGCGGGTTATAATAGACCAGTGTATTGTAAAGCTGTGGTATACTTCCATCAAAAGTCGTCTCGAAAATCTGAAAGACAGACTTAGTGGCAACAAAAGAGAGACGACAGGCCGAGTATTGAAGATCCCCAAATGTGCTACGAGGATGTCTCAGTGTTACCCGATGGTTATAAACCGGCATACAGAGATCTATTCCGGCTTTTCCAAACATCAATGAAATATCGTGCATCTTACCCTGGCTGTCTCTGTGCATCAGGCAGATGGCATGCTGACCGGGGAAGGTAAGTGCAAAGTAACTGCGGGGAAAGATCGAGGTCTTAGTTTCGGTTACTGGGAAGTATGCATCGCACGTATGCTCCTAAATATTGCACTTTGGTAGAGGTATTGGAGGTGCTGGTCACATAGCAATAACTAATATTTGTGTATGGAAGAACGCAGAAGTTGAAGCATGAAAGAAATATATAGCTCAGCGAGTCCATTTACGTTGCTAGGCAGAACGATACATAGGATCTCAGGGTGAACCTTTACGATTATCGATCCATAATTCTTATAAATATCAAGTAAGGAGCTTTCGACCAGTAACCTAATACCCCTGTCAGGGGATAGTATAAAGCCATAAACAGATGTCTATAGATGTCTATGGATGTCTACAGTCCGCCTCGCCCAAAAACATCCCCACAATGCCTCCCAATTACGCGGTTCAATGCGCTGCCACCGAAGTGTTTCAGATTCGGTTTTAACGTATTTTATAAGTTGCGCTGCCACCGGAGTGTTTCAGATTCTGTCTTGACGTATTTTATAAGTTGCGCATCCATACTTCCGTGTTTTCATATCTTCCGTTTAGAGTATTTCCAAGTTGGATATATTGGTATGTTGGCGTCTTGTTTTGGTTTTGCCTGAATCCACTTATGGAAGAAACCTGTAATGCTTGCTAAACCCCGTATGATCGACGGTATGCTACTCGGATGGGGCCGGAACGCTACACAGAGAAAGCTAATCCCGGTAAACCCCGATAAATCGACGCCGATACCTATTTCCAGCCTCCAGAATGCATATTGGTTATTCTGCGAGGATTATTCCCTTTGTTGTGTGTCAGTTTCAGATGAACGCAGACTGCGTTAACGCAAAGCTACGGCGACGCCTCTGAGATTGCTTGGTGTCAGCCTGACCCCTCATAAAACCGTCTGGCTTCAACGTCGCATTTCTTTTCAGTACATGTTCATGCTCTGATCCGAGTAAAATGCATCCCCCTCGGGTGCAGTCCATCTTGTAACGTAGTTTCAGATCTGTATAAGGCACATGGTACTAATGTAGTTATAGCGACGCTCCGCAGTGCTTAAAATTAGGCAAACCTAATCTACACAAGCCTTGTTCGCCATATAAAGCCTTGTTACATCATGCCTCATGCAGCTGCAACTGTACCTACCGTAGCTCGCTTCCGCGGCTATTTTATTTCTCTCTCGATAATCAGGGAGGATTCAGGGCGACCTTTACTGCGTTAATCGGCAGACTAGGCAGTCCTGGGAAAGTCTGAGTATAGTGCCAAAGTCCAGGAGTCACAGGCGGGCCGAATACACCGCATGGTCCTCAACCCCGCAGTACTGCCCATATGGCGGGCGTATGCGACATAAGATATACGATATTGCTTATGTCAGCACCTCCACCGGTCCTGCACTTGGGTGTCGCACGTTCCAATTTAAAGTAAACAATCCATTTGATGTACCCCATGATAACGGTTTCAGTAGAATCACAACGATGGCACCGTCTATACCCAAATCCAAGTTGAACCGCGTCATTAAGTCTAAGACGTCATTTTCCATCACTAACGCTGATTCCACCACCACGCTTGTGTACTTGAATTACCTCACGTATATGAAGGAGTTGTTACGGGAAGCATCGGCGCAGGCAGCGGACGACGGCGCTAGCGAGGTGATGCCGATCCACTTGAAGAAAGCCAACTTGACCGTGTCAAAGAGGTTTCAGGGATGAATTTGTATGACTGGAATTTATTGCACTATCGAAGGCTTCGGGGTTCTACAATTTTCCGCGAAATACACACACCATGGAGCTTCGGAGGGCGGCCATCCAACACACTGTTTCAACCCCCGGCACTCGTCTTTTCTAGTTGATCTGTCACTAAATAATGGCATACTGTCTGATGGGACAGTTTGATATTCCAGTTAAAGCCACAACATCTAATGGCTCATGGAGAAAGTTCGATTCCTCTTACAAAGGAAAAGAATATTACCTGCCAAATTAGCATTTGTTTTATTAGTATTTGTTTTGATTCAAGCTTGTGCATATATAGCTTGCGTTTGTGCCCATAGAGAAGCTGTCGGCCTTTAATCGTATAGCGACTTTCCTCTTTGCGCTCTCAGTCTCACCGCCGAGACCTAAAGCAACTGGATGCTGGGGTTGGTTAAAGAACAGACGATTTTGAAGTCATACAAAGATCAGAGGTCGATAACTAGCTCTTTTTTTTTCTTTCTCTAGTATACACACCTACCCATGAATGGATATTGATCTCAGACCTACACCACATGGCAATTTTATGCTCAGGAAAATTCTATTGTTTTTGGACAGTGAAGTCCCATGGCGACGACTTCGGATTACACTTTGGGCCAAAGCTGCCCTCTGAGCGTACTAATATAAAGCAATAAAACGAGCCCCATGCGTCAACAGATGTATGTCTCTATGAGTACGGTATGCCCTGAAACGTGCTGAATTGCCCTATTGCGGACATAACCTTAAGATTCCAGGCTCTCCTCACCTACACGCAAGCAACAGTACGGGTTAAAATTACAAAAACAACCCATGGAGCGACAGAATTAGAAACAAAATTGGATTTACAACTTGGACCCTGTAGATCTCCTTCCTTTAACGGCCTTAATAATCCCCTTGACCGAATTTTCGTTCGCCAAGGTGGAGATATCGCCCAACTGATCCTCCTCGCCCACCAAGACCTTTCTCAAAATACGTCTCATCAACTTCCCAGAACGTGTCTTTGGCAATTCCTCGACGAACAAAAACAACTTTGGCGCGGCAAACGGTCCAATCTCCTTTCTGATGGCCTGCACCAATTCACTCTTCACGGCGTTCTCGTTCAGGAGGCGTTCTACGTCTCTCAACACTACGTAAGCAGCTACGGCCTGGCCTGTGAGCTCGTCGGGAAACCCAACAACAGCGGTATCGGCAACCAAATCCTGCTGGATCAAGACGGATTCAATCTCAGCGGTGGATAGCCTGTGACCCGAAACATTAACCACGTCGTCAGTACGCCCCAAGACCCAGTAGTAGCCATCAACGTCGCGGTAAACACCGTCACCCGTGACATAAAACCCTGGGTAGTCTTCCAAATACGTCTTCTTGAATCTCGCATAGTCCTGGTAAATCCCCGTGGTCATCAGGGGCCAGGCAGAACGAATACAAAGCGCCCCGCGGGCTGGCAGCTCGGTGATTTCCTTGCCCGTGCGAGGGTCCAACACCGCCAAATCAATGCCGAAAAAGCCCTTGCCAGCAGAACCGGCCTTGGTTGGGGTGACCCCTGCAAACGGCACCACTAAGTGCGAGCCGGCCTCAGTCGCCCAGTAGGTATCTAGCAAGTGGCATTTACCTCTCCCCACCGTGTCGTTGAACCAGTGCCAGATCTCTGGAGCGATAGGCTCGCCCGCACAGCTCAAAATACGAAGAGAGGAGAGCTTGTAGCCGTCAATGAACGACGGTCCAGCCAGCTTGAGGAGCCTCAACGCGGTAGGAGCGGTGCTGAAGTGTGTAACCTGGTGTCTGTCGATGATGTCCCAGTATCTGCTGCAGTCCGGGTAGTTTGGCGTGCCCTCGTACACCACGGTGGTGCCCCCCAAGACCAATGGAGCATACATCACAAACGTGTGCCCCATGACCCAGCCAATGTCGGCCGCGCAGAACATGACATCGGTCTTTGGCTGGAAGTCAAAGGTGCAGGTGAGGGCGAGTGCCACACCAAGTAAATACCCTGCAGTCAGATGTTGGATCCCCTTTGGCTTGCCGGTGGAGCCAGACGTGTACAACAAGAAAAGAGGGTCGGAGGCGTTCATGGACGTTATTGGGTAGTAGGGGTTGTATTTGGCGGTTTCCTCGTGCCAGTACAAGTCACGACCCGGAACCATGGTGATTGGAGAGTCCGTCTGGCCAATGCGCTCCACCACCACAACGTGCGCCACCTGTGGCGCTTGTTGCAAAGCCTCATCGACGATAGCCTTCGTATGCACGATTCGGCCTCCACGACTGAAGGCATCGGCGGTGATTACAAGCTTGGAGTTACTGTCGTTGATTCTTTCGCCGAGCGAGACGGAGGAAAAGCCGGCAAAAACCACAGAATGGACAGCGCCGATCCGCACAATGGCAAGAAGAGCCACCAACGCCTCGGGGATCATAGGAAGGTAGACGGCTACGGTGTCACCCCTTTTGACCCCACACTTGACGAGCACCTGCGAGAAGCGGCACACCTGTGCGAGCAACTCCCCGTATGTGATCTTCTTGCCCGCTTCATTCACGTTATCTGGCTCCCAGATGATGGCAACCTTGTCGGGGGTCTTCATTGCGTGCCTGTCGACGGCGTTGTAGCACGCGTTGAGCTTGCCGCCCACAAACCAGGACGGAATTTCACCGTTCTTGAAGTCGTTCACGGGCAGCTCTGGAAGGCGCGCACTGTCAAAGGGCACGTCCCATTGTAAAAGCTTGTTTGCCCAGTTGCCGAAAAACCTAGCCGGGTTTTCAATCGATTCTTTGTGCATGCGCTCGTACGCCTCAAGGGTAGGCACGTGGGGCTTTCCGGTGGGATGGCGTTCAAAATACCCGGCCGGAACTGGAAGCAGTTCCAGCGTATGGATAGAGGTGGAGTCTGGCATAGAGATGGAAATAGAGAGCAGGGATCCGAGATGGAAATAGAGAGCAGAGATCCGAGATGGATATAGAGCTAAAGAGAATACCTGTGTTGTAGTAGTTGCGAGACTGGGATATCCTTTCATGTTGCGGTTGCACGGGCTTTTATAAACTGTCACGCGGGGAAAACCTTACCCCAGATTCAGAGGACGGCTCAGTATGTGCACGATAATTTAGAGCTGCAGGAGGAATCTTACGTGCTCCCCTCATTTTTGCAGTTCGTGCGCGAGGGGCTAAAAAAGGGCAGAGACCGAATGAGTCGGACCCGACTACCGATTTACCTAATTTTTTTAAAGATAGCCGGGAGGAAATAGTCTAAATCGGTAACTGAGAATATACTTTCGGAGCAGAGGGTGATGCATAAGGAGCTAATCCTTGGGCCCTCAACAGTGGTGCCATGATCAAAATCATCCGTGCAGTGGTACCATGATCAAAATCATCCGTGCACTGGCAGGGGATAATGGTAAATAATCGTGCTACTCTGGTTTCTGGATAGCCCATTTTTGAGTATACTCGTGCGGAACAAGCCACTGGATCGTAGAGCAGGATTCATTGGTATTGTAGCGTGCCGGCCGGAGCAGCTGAGTTCACCAACACCCAGTTACTAAATTTTAGTTTTACCAACTCGGATGACTAAATATCAGTAGCTCGAATTATTTCCTTGGCTGAAACTCCACCCAATGGGCATATCCGGAGTGTTGCAATATAGTGAGGAGCAAGGTGGGGCACGTCAGGTGCCACAACCAGGGTGCAAACCCCGCACATATGCCCGCCACTCCAGCCGTTAAACCTCTTGTATATACTCACACTACACCGTAATGTTGATTTAGCTATAGATAGCTACGGGTAGAGCTAAGTTTTAATATTACAAAAGTTTATATATCTATGCTTGAGAATAAATTGTTTGCGTGTACATATTTTCATATATATGCAGATATATATTCTCATCTTATTTAAATTTACACTACGCTAGAATATAAATTTGTCAACCTGTCTCGTCTTTCCTATACGCTTGTGGGATTTGATTTAGCAGTCACTTTCCACTCAAAACCTCTCCCATTTCTTTAGGTTAGGATTTCCTGGAATTAAAAATTCATCCAATGTGACTGGCCTAGCTACTTGACCGCTGCGGGATCAATTCCCAGCTCATGCCGCCTGCGCCGTTCTGTCCCAATGCAGACACATGCATGTGGGTATCTAAAAACCCATCTCCCTGGTTGGTACGCGTTGCCACCCAAGCAATCACTGTCAACCTAGCTGGATTATCCCGGCCATCCATACAAAAGTCCACCATTTATGCTCCGTAGACGGTGCTCCAATTATTTTCTCAAGTCCTTACGTATCTCACACAACATGGTCTCCGTAACCCGCTCCAAAAGAGTTATCTCCAACGACGTCCCCGCAGTCAAGAAAGAGACCGCCGAAACCAAACCAGCGGCCACGAGGGCCAGAAAGGCCACTACTGTCAAGGCGTCTCCAGCTACTCCACGGGTGCTACCACCCCTCAAGATCCCCCGTCTTCCCACTACCCCTGAAACGCTTCCGGCGTTGCCACAAGAGTATGTCGACCAGCACACGCCTGAGTTCATTAAGGGCGTAGAATATGTCCTTTCCAAGGATCCAAATTTGTATGCCACTGTGGTTCTGAAACCCTTTGACGCATACTTGAAGACAGTTAGCCACCAGTTCGATGACGCAGACCAACAGTTGCAGTTCTGGTTTGAAAGCTTGTGCTCGGGCATCATTTCCCAACAGGTTAGCGGTGCCGCAGCCAAGTCCATCAAGCGCAAGTTCCTGTTGTATTTCTTAAACGGCAAAACGCATCTTCCGTTGGAAGAGCTGGCGGAGAAGTGGCAGAAAGCGGATAAGTTACCCTTCCCAGGGCCCCAGGACATCATCGACTGTTCGGACGAGGAATTGAGAACCTGTGGTTTGAGCGGTCAAAAGGTGAAGTACGTCAATTCGGTGGCTGAGAATTTCCAAAACAAAGAATTGAACGCCAAGGTCTTCCAAAGCGATGATATTCCGATGATTGTAGATAAGTTGGTGGCTATCAAGGGCATCGGCGTGTGGTCTGCCAAGATGTTTCTCCTCTTTGCGTTGAAAAAGATGAACGTGTACACGATGGAGGACTTGGGGATTGCAAGAGGTGTCTCTATCTATTTCTCGAATATCCACCCGGAGTTGCACGAGACGATCAAGGGAATTGTCACGTTCGACGGAACAAAGAAGAAAAAGTCCAAGATTGCTGTGGCCAAGAATAGAAACTGGCTGGTGATACAGGAAGAGTACGGTGATTACTTCTTTGACCAGTTTGAGCCGTACCAGTCGGTTATAATGGTCATCATGTGGCGCTTAAGTGACACCATGATTGATGCCCAAAAGTAGAATCCGCTAGAGTTTATAGTCCAATTTGTGAAGGCGTCGCAAAAAGGAAGCACTAAATTGATGTTGGAAGCTTTGGCATAGCCCTTCTCATAGAGTAAGAGTCGAGAAAATAGCTATCGATTACAAGGCCTGGAAGGTAATCGGAAGATCACAATTAACTCAGGCTACAAGGGGCTATTCATACTCAGTAGATCTAGATGTAGGCTGTAATGACACTCAAATCGTCCGTAAGGGACCATATACACAGTCCCGTGAGCTTGTCGTATTCACTGGTTGGCATTCGCCCACTCGAAAAAATTGCACGACCGTTCACGACAGGACCAGAACTTTTTTCCGCGATTGGCACTCTTAGAATTGGTGCATGTTTTCAACACGGCGGCCTCGTTGTGCTTGCACCGTGGCGGTTTCCCCAAGACAGCCATGAAACTACCAATTGAGCCAACAGACGACGCTGAGGGCTTAGTAATAGCAGCCTCTGTCACAGCCTCATACAACTCGTCGTCCGATTCTTCAACAAACAAGGATTCTTTGGCTGCAGGTTTGGCAGGGGTGAAGAAGCTGGCAATCAGCTTTTGGTTCTTAGGTACTACCACCGCCTTCCGGCTAACATAAGCAAGTTTTAGCCTCTTTGCTGGTGGGCCTAATGGCTTTGTGGTGTCGCATTCTGGCGAAGCAAATGGTGCTTCCTCTTTCATTATTGGAAGTATACCCTCCACCTCTGTTGAGGTATCCACCGTTTCTGCATTGCACTTGCCAAACATGGCATCGATACCGTTGTATTGTAACTTGTAGAAAGCCTTTGCTTCGAACTTTAACGATGTCAGATTATGCGTCATTATGAGAGTGTCAGGGCTGAAATCAGCAAATAACGGACAATGATCGGAGCCATGGAGCATAGGCAAGATATCTGCCTGCACTGCTCGACGCTTTAACTGCTCAGTAGTCAAGATCAAATCAATCCGTGAGCCATAATTCGACGGCCTTGCGTTTTTAAGTGTATTCCAGCATGTAAACATCTTGAGTCGCCGCCCGTGGAGTTCTCTTGCGATGTCATACAAGACCTTTCCAGGTACAATGTCATCAACTGCAATATCAACTGCAGTTGTCTCTTCCATAGTGGTAGTCTCATATTGTGCACCATCCTTTGATTTGGAATTTGCCACGATCCCGTTGAGCAACGCTTTGGGAAGGGTTGAAGATCGGAACCGCTCTACTTCATCCGCATTTAACCGTTCAAACGCCGCCCCCTCGTGGCAGGGAGACTCGTAGACACCCTCCGGAAGCTTCTTCACGGCCCCGGTCTTTGCAAGCTCAAAACAGGCGTCGGCACTGTCGATCAAGTCTCTAGACACATTAATATCCCCCATTACCAAAACCTGTTTGCCTAGCTTTTCAAGGTTTCTCACACGTTCAAATACACATTCAAGGAAAGCCACTCTGAAGGCTCCCCCCTCCGTTGTGCCCATCGAGTTTGCGGGGCAGTAGAGCGAGATTACAACCACGTTGCATGCCAACTCCACTACTACACACCGTCCTTCGCTGTCTATTCGCGGATACCATGCCTGGTTGCTTGTGGGATACCCCCCAATGCCCTTCTCTGGGGGCAATTCGCGATACTCCAGGGGTTTGTAATCTGGCGACTGGAGAATACCAGTGATTCCCTCTTCGGCCTTAATCACCACCAAAGATCTCCTCACGGCTTCCGGCTCGTGGGCCGCAGGGATGCGCACGTAGACGCCGACGCCGCTGTAGCCACGTTTTGCGTGCGGCACTGTGAGAAAACAGCGGTAGCCCGCCAAGGAGCCCAACCCCTTCTGGTGGTTGATGTCCGAGCGCTGGATTTTGAGTTCCTGGAGGGTAATCACGTCCGCCTGAAGGCTCGAAAACATATAGTCGAAGGATTTGGACCGGTTCCAGGGGTGGTAGTTGAGCACCGAGCGGCACCCGTTGATGTTGAACGTGACAAAGCGAAGATTGTGTGGGGATTTTACGGGAATTTGTGAAATAGGATCCATGGAGGGCACCGTTAAGGGTGAGTTGATGTCTGAGGCCATCACAGAGGGCGTTAACGACTGGTGGCGTCCTTTGTTTACTGTTGAAAGGTTTATGCACCTGAAAAACACGCGGGGAAGGAAGATCGATTTTCCTGCGTTTAGAGACCTGGCTAACATATAATGGCCAGGCATGACAGTCAGTAATAGGGGTCAAAAAGGTGATATAATCCGGTGCTTAAGTCGTAATCGGCCAAGGGATTAAACTCGCACATTGACCAAATCACGGCAGAGACATGTGCCGATGCGTCCACCCCGGATGTATTGATTAAAATATATACATAGGTAAAGTCTGTTTAAATCTCATGCTATTGACCCGGGATAGCTCTATCGGGTGTGACTTGTAGCTATATTCTCGAGTAAACCTATCGAATAGGAGCTTCAAGAAATCCCGTCAGGCAGGAGCTTCAAGAAATCTTAGTCACATGGACAAGATTGAAACTCTACTGTGGCCCTCCCCCAGGGTATAGTTCGACTCATATTTAACTAGCGGTGAATCTGGTTGGGTACCTGACGGTTGCATTAAAAAATGTACCGGCCTGTTGGAAACCCACCAGTGAACTCTCAAGAGGGATTGATCCTACGTGGGGCTTCCCATACCTTGGATCTATCTCATGATTCGCGCCACAGGAGTTTCATAGCTCCTCCTCACACGATTCATCTCTGGTGTATTCATAGTCCCAGCCGGACTCACAGAGCTACGGGCATGTGGCCGTAAATTCGGCGAGTTGTCTAGTCCGTCCAGGTTCTGGCTCAAGCCCTCACTTGTGAATGCATCCAACACGTTCTGACCTAGCGACGACGTCGAGATGGCAGAGATATCATGTTCATCCATCGTTTTATCTTCTCTCGCCTCCAGAAAATCCTCGCGGTTGATCCGCTTGAGAATAGTCCCGTCGCGTGGAAAGTTCTCGTGGTCGGCTAAAAACTCGCTGAGCGAAAGGTCCTTCCATGCGGGCGGGACAGGCCTTGCGTACGTCCGGGAGGCACCAAACGTACCATTGGAAGGGTGTTGCGGCTGACTGTGTCCGAAATTTCCCGTCAAATACTCTTCATCGTCCGAGTCTTGGTTCAGGTTTACATCAATATCGTCAAAGGGAAGTTTCTCGTGCACCCATTCCTCGAGATAAAGGACGTGGTGGGAGGCCGTAAGGTGGATGTATGACCTTGAAGAATCGCGGTTGGACATGATTGGTGAAATGTCCAGGAGGTAAGGGGAAAAACAAAAGATAAAAGGGAAATATCCTGGAGGATAGTGTAAGGGATGGGAAGCAGACTTTGTGTCAATTTTGATCATGTTGTGATGTCCTGCACCCTTAAAACTCCTCTGCTAATCAAGACCGCTCGCTGGCCCATTTTTGCAATAACCTATTTCTGGCTTTCCGCCCTTACCTCCCAGCTTAATTACCACAAAAGTACCCCACACCGCTTTTCACTCCATCCTTTATTAAGGCCTTCCGAAGAGGCCGTAATGCTTTACTCTAACATGCAAACGCCTTGGGTAGCTCAACTTGGACCCCTCCCCCCTCCAGATACGGTCGTGCCCCACCCTCCTGCACGATATTTTTTTCTACCAAAGGGTATCCCACCCGGCGGTTATTTCTGGAACGTTTTGCTAACGCCACTGAAACATCTCTAACCTTCCCACACCAGCTCTCATGATCATCACAAAAAGAGACCATGCAAAACTCTTGGAACGGGCGCTGCCGATCAAGGGTCTCATTGAGGACCTCGTATCGTGCGACCTCGCCCTCTTACCCTCGAAACTCAACGCGCTCACCGCCTGGGAAAAGCCCAAGGGTGACTTGTGCCATTGGATCCCGCTCCTTAACCGCTTTGACTCTATCCTCGAGGACCTTGTCAAGAAATATGCCCTCGACGCCGAGCATGTGCCGCTCCGTGAGCTCGATCGCACGGATCAGACGCTTTCCACCGCCTGTTTGGCCTACACCGCGTTGCTCTTGCGCCACTGTTCGAACAAACACATCTACGCATCCACCCACCATCTCTACAACTTGGTTGGGTCGTGCTCTGTGCCCCTTAGACTCGCTACTTTGCACGTGTTGGTGCTTGTGGCCGAAAGTGCGTGCGTGACCCATTCTTCGAAGAACGCCGCGTCGGCGGAGGTGAAGGCGCGCATCCTAGCACTCGCGCGCTTCTTTCCCCCAGCGACCCACAATCACTCTGGCGACGACCACATCGGGTTGTACGACTGCATTAGCAATAAGAAGAAGATTCCGTCAAAGTGGCGCGCGTTGGACTTTGAGTACTTCAAGACGACCGCCAAGACCGTTCCCCTTTTTCCGAAGGACCAGCCGCTGAAACATGACGTCAAGTCCAAAAAGGACGCACCGAAAGATGCCAAGGAGGATATAGCCGGGAAGCACGGAAATTCCCTGTCCGACAAGACCGGAGATACCCCTGCCGGTGTGGAGGTCTCCAGGAAGGCATCCAAGAAGAAGAAAAAGACCCAAACCCACACCATCTACACGGAAGGCCTCGCGCACTTCACCCTCCCCCAGGACGAGGTTCGTAAGCTCTCGCTTGCGCAGATCTATGACCGAGCGGTGAGTGTCCCGCCCGCGGCATGGTTTCAGCTCGGGCTCAAGGCTCCGGTCGCAAAGGCCTTCAACAACCAGTCGTTCGAAGCGCTCCAGCTCCGCGAAAACCTCGTTCAGATCCGGTGCCTTGCTATCGCGTACATCGTGTGCGTCAACGATACGTCTCTGGTGACGTCGCAGTTGTTTGAATTCGACCCTTACATCTTCAGCTACCTCGTGGACCTTGTCTCACCCGCCAACAGCGTCAGCCCACCGGTATATGCGGCCGCCGTTAAGGCGCTCTCCTGCATTGCGTTCCGCCGCACCTGGAGCAGCGACATCGTGCGCGCCTTGTCCGCAAACGTGTCGCATGGCGTGCTCTTCCAGATGCTCCGCGTGATCTACAAGGCTGCAAAGGACGAGGACCCTGCGCTTGACGATGCGGCCAGCGCCGAGCTCCTCGTGGAGATGCTCGGGCGCATCCTCGAAACCAAATCCCTTGCGGTTTCGCTCACCTCTGCCGGCCTTATGACCCATTTGCTCGACTTTCTCGCGTTGCGCACCACCAAGCGACGCATTTCCAACGCATCACTTCACCTCCTCGACGCCCTCATTCTTTCATACCCCGAGATGCTTGACACGTTCATCGATAACGAGGGCTTCTCCAGGCTTGTGGACGCCATTGTCTACGAGGTCAACTTTGCGGTGGCAAACCCCGAGTTCGCGGGCGGAAAACCCCAGGGCTGTATTGTCCACTACGAAGTCTCCTTCCGACAGGCGCAGTATTTCAAAACCCTTCTCAAGTTTGTGTTACACCTCCTCCAGACTGATACCAGCGACCGCATGCGTAACTTGTTTGATTCCGCGCTCCTCGTAGCGCTCAACGAGATTGTCTTGCGCCCGCAGATGTTTGGCCCGACAATCATCACCGGCACGTTGAACATCCTTGCGACAATTATCCACAACGAGCCATCATCGTACGCTATCCTCCAGGAGGCCGGCTGCCTTGACAGGGTGTTGGCAAACTACGCAACACTCTTCGGGCCATCGTCTGGCTTGTTCACGGCCATGGTCGAGATCGTTGAGGCCATCTGCCTCAACACTGTGGGATTGAAGAAGGTCATCGACATGGGGATCCTCCCAACCTTCTTCCAGAGCTTTCTCGTGTCAGACTACTCCAAGGACCACGTGCGGGCCATAGACACCAGCAACACGGAGCAGCTTGGGTCGTTGATTGAGGAGCTCGGCCGCCACTACCCGGAGCTCCGCCCGATCATCGTGCAGGAGGTGATCAAGCTCGCGGCCGCCGTTCCCCGTGCTGCCTCAGGGTTGTTGCCAGGAACGGAGTTGTACACTTCGCCCCAGGGTGCGTTCTACCACTCTATTTCCGAGGATGTTCTCAACCTCGAGAAAGGGGCTGAGGATCTCAAGGAGTGGGAAATCACTGAAGGCTCGTTCATGGTTGACCGCGCGACTTTGTTCCTCTCGTCGTTGGTCCAGGAGAGCGGCATGGCGCGTGCGCTCATGGAAAAGATGCCGTTTGCCCGCTGGTTGGACTTTCTCGCGGTGGCAAACGCGCCATATGACTTTGTCTTCTCGGACTCCATTCTCTCCATCACGGGGGTGCTTAAGTTTCTTGACGAGGAAGACCGAAAGTATGGGCTTGGGGATGGGTCGATAATTGATGCGTTGCTCGCGTGGTTGGAGAGCGTGGATGCGTTTTTGCAGTTTGACCATGCCGCGCGCGGCACCTCGGCGTTTCTGGCGATGGCCCGTGACGGCCAAATTTCCGCCGCCAGCAGCTTACTCCAGAATTTGGCGCACCTCTCAGCCCTCCTTGTCGTTTTTATGGACATCTATTGCAACCCGTACAACCTTTTCCCGGTCCGGATCACGCAGCTCTCGCAGATTTTTGCCGGAGCCAAAGGCCAGCGACTCATGGAGCTCCTTGGGTGCCTTTTCCAGAGCTGTGCGCTCGAGGAGGCGTTCCTCCGCTGCTCCATGCCCGACGAGGCCACCACACTCACGTCTCCGCCGAAGAACCCCGACGTGCCGCCGCTCCAGTTTAGTCACGGTGAGCTTTCTCTGACTCCGGTGAAGAACGACAAGAATAGCGCCAAGTACAAAAACTCGGTACAGATCCGGTTCCTTACCAACCGCATCCAGGTGGCTGTCGCGGCCTGTTTCTCCGCCATGGCAAACCTCCCGATGGCCAAGAAGCAGGAAGCACAAGTGCTGAAGGCAAGTCTTGTCGCCACGTCGAACCATCTCGCAACCACCCTTATCCGTTTGATGGATGTCACGGTTGACGATCCCGCCGCCCAGGGCTCCTACGTTGCAGTTGTGGTCAATCTTCTCTGCTTTGTGTTGACAGGTAAGTCGCGCACCGGGCAGGAGCATCTCCAGACGGTGCTTGCGATCTGCTTCATGCAGCAAGGCGGGTTTATGCGCTCGCGAGCGGTCTTAGTGCACCACTGGCAGCTCCTCTACACGCTCGACACGGAGAGGCTCCGCGCCGCGCAGAACTTGAAGTACCTCCCGAACACGGTGGAGTGCGCGACGCTCGTAATCATCTCGCAATTGTTGAACTTGTTCACCAAGGTACTGAACGGCGACCAAATTGAAAAGATCCCTGCCGTCAACCATCTCTACAACAACGGCATTATCAACGCGCAGGAGGTTAGCGCGAACTTTGTTGTCCAGGCAAAGCTCCTCTTGATGGGCTTCTTGGACACGGTCATGGACGGCAAGTATCCCTTTGACGAGGACATCATCACGCGCCTCACGCCGTTGGCGATCCACCGCTTTCTCGAGATCAATCGCTTTGTGTTCACCAACAACGGTGAGCTCCACGTGAGCCACGCCGGAGCGCTTGCACAGTTGGACTCCGCCCGGAGTTCCTCCAAGGTGGCGTATCTCCGGTCGCTCGGGATGCCAGAGGCCGTTGCGGTCGACTTTGTCAAGGAGCACGACGTGTACGACGTTCCAGCACACCAACCAGACGACATTGACGACGATGAATGGGACGGAATCGTGGAAAAGTGTCTCCAGAAGGGCTATGTCAAGCCGGAGGCGCACCTTGTCAGTCCCCAGTACCGGGAGTACCGCTTCCTCAACGAGTTAGACGACTTGCGAGCGAAGAACCGCGGGCGTTTCTTGGAAAGGTGGTTGCTCATTCCCCAGTTCTCGCCAAAGTCGGTCTTCAAGGTACACGAGGTGGTGGACGGGGCGTTTGAGAAGGATCCTGAGGACATTCCACACGTGGTGCTCGAGTACTTGTACTCGTTCGACATGGCCGATGTGGGAAACAAAGAAAAGCTTGCGAGCATGCTCACGCTTTTGTCATTGTTTATGAGCGACAGCAAGGTGTTCTACCGCGAGTCCACGCTCGAGCTCGTGGACGAGTTTATGGGGTTTTTCGAAGATGTGCTCCAGCCGGAGCATCTCAACCAGCCGTGGTTCTCCAAGGCGCTCTTGGTGTTTGAGAGGATTCTCTCGTATTCCGATATTCCCGTGGCTGAGGAATTGGCCATCGAGGGCAAGTTACGCTTCCCCGTGGTGCCGGGCCATCCGTCGATTAGCCGGGAAACGTACGAAGGGACATTTATGCGCGTTTTGGCACTCGACGTGGAGATATCCGACATTGATACCGCCATTTCGCTCACGCGGATCCTCATTCTTTTTGGAAGAAGGACCGAAAACACTAGTAAGATGATCGAGGCGGGGGTGGTCAAGCGCATAGTGACGTCGGTAGCGGTGTTCAATGCCTCTGATAAGTTCTTCATCCTCCAGGAGTCGCTCATTGCGTTGTTCCGCCGGTGTTTTGAGTCGCCGGAGGTGATTCGGCGGACGATGGAGGCCGAGTTGCGCAGGGTTCTCGCGACGAAGGGGCGGTTCAGCCCGGGTACCCACAAGGATATCAACGTGGTGGTGAAGGAGACGTCTGCGATGGTGGTGCGGGCGCCGGAGGTGTACGTGGAGGTCGGGAGCAAGGAGATGCGGATTCATGACTGTACAAAGCCGTTGATGACGAGCTTAGTGGAGCTGGCAGTCCCGCCAATTCTGGAGGGTCCGTCGGCAAAGCCCTTGGACGACCCTACGGGCATCATGGACCTCCTCCTTTCGGAGCTCATGGCGGCCAAGAAACACAATTGGTTTGAGGACCCCGAGCCGAGCGAACCTTTCACCTCTGAGCAAGTGGCCGCCAAGGAGGCGGACCAGAAGGCGAAGGACGCGCTGAGCCAGTTCAAAGGTGGGATCACCAAGAACCCGCATTGTGCGTACGCATGTTTCCTTCTCCAGGCGATGGTGGAGCTTCTCGCGTCGTACAAACTCGCCAAGATCGAGTTTGTTTCGTACTCGAAGAAGCACAAGGCGTTTGGGGTGGCCAAGGCAAGCTCTACGTCGATGAACTTCCTTCTTCACCAGGTTCTTCCGACGCATTCGCTCGCGGACGGCAAGGCTGACGCAAGCGAGCGGCCAAAGATGGTGTCACGCTTGGCGAAGATGGCGATCGTGGCGTTTGTTTCCTCCCCGCTAGGCGAGGACGGTAAAAAGGAGGACCCCGACATGCAGTTGATCCGCAAGTACACGGTGGAGTCGATCGCGCGCGTGCTTCAGGAGGCGTTTGTGTCTTCGGACGTGGCCAAGAAGCGCTTTGGGATGATTGTTGACCTTGTGCGTCTCAGCGAGAGCTTGGTACTTAAGGAGTACCGCGAGTGTCTTGGGAAGGGACTCGACAAGGGCTCTACCGAGCTTGACTGCTACTACATCGGGCGCCTCATGCTCGAGAAAGCGCTCCCGGCGCAGTTTTCCGCCGTGATTTCCGACGTTGACTTCAACTTTCCGGGCGCCAAGGAGGTTATCAACGCGTGTATCGGGCCCCTTAGGACGCTTTGCAAGCTCAAGATTCAGTTCCAGGACCTCTTTCGCAGCGCCGGTGGTGAGGGTGAGGGCGAGGAGGAGGAGGCGTTGTCGGATGACGATAAGGAAGACACGCCAGACTTGTTCAAGAACTCGACGCTCGGGATGTACGACGTGGAGGACAGCGAGGAGGAGGAGGACTACGACGAGATGGACTACGACGAACGTGAACCATTGGAGGTGGTTTACTCCGAGGATGAAGTGACCGACGAGGAGTTGGAGGAGGATTCCGATGACGTCGACATGGAGGAACCAGAGGCGTGGTCAGGCGAGGATGTCTCGATGTCGGAGCCTGACGAGATCACCGAGCGCGGGTTTGTTGAAATTGAGACCGAAGACAGTTCCAGCGAGATGTCCGAGGAGAGTCTCCAGAGCGAGATCTCGTTTGACGATGACTTTGACGACGACGAGATATCTGTCGGGTCTGATGACGCGTTAGACGAATGGATGGATAACTACGCGTCTGACGGGGAGGAGACCGGTCCGACCGCGTTCCTGGAGGATGATGATGACGAGGAGGAGGACGAACTGGAGTCTGATATTGACTCTGCGGCCGGGGACTACGCGATCGTGGAATCCGGGATTGAGCACTTTGCGAACGGTGGTGTGGGGAACCGGCGTGGGTCGCGCAGCGGAATGATCGAGGACTTGATGAGCGCCTTTGGCGAGCTATCGCGTGCGAACGGTGGTAGCATCTTCCGTGAGGGTGGAGGTATCAACGTGCCCGGCAGCGACGCGATTAGCATTCTCGACCGGTTGTTCGACAAGAAGAAGAAGGACAAGCTCAGCTTGGCGCCCAACTTTGTGATCAAGTCGACGCTCGAGAGCTGGAAGTACGTGGCGGCGATGTTTTCGTTGTCGCACGAGTCGTACGCGGCCGCGCCGGCGATTCTCAACCGCATCTTTGATGTGTCGCTCGAGCTTTCGGTCGCGAAACGTGCAGCTGAGGAGCAGGCGCGCGCGGCACGTACGTCAAAGCTCCAGGTGAAGCGCGAGGAGCGCGAACGCCAGCGCCGTGAGAGCGAAACCGCGCGCCGCAACGCGCCGGTTGTTACCCCGGCGGTGGAGCCAATCCTCATGCTGATCGGGGGACGTGAGGTTGACATTAGCGGTACCGACATCGATCCAGATTTCTTCGAAGCGTTGCCCGAAGATATGCGCGAGGAGGTGTTCACGCAGCACATCCGCGAACGCCGGGCAGAGGCTACCGTCGCCGGCGGTGACACGCGCGAGATCGATCCCCAGTTTCTTGACGCGCTCCCGCCGCAGATCCGTGAGGAGATTCTCCAGCAGGAGGCCATGGCCAACCGGTTTGAGGAGACGGAAGAGCTGGACAATGACGAAGCAATCGAGGGTGAGGAGGAAGAGGAGGAAGAAACTGACGTGGTTGTGCCGAAGCTGAAGCAGCGGTTGTTTTTCACGCCATTGCTCGACCGTGCGGGCGTCGCGTCGCTCACCAAGTTGATGTTCCTTCCGCAAACGTTTAAGGAGCGCGGCGCGATGCACGCGTTGATGGAGTACTTGTGCTCTAGCAAGCAGACGCGTACAGAAATCTTGGGGCTTCTTCTCTCGGTGTTGGAGGGCACTGGCGGCCAGAAGTCGCTTGAGAAGTGCTACGCACAGTTGTGTAGCCGTGTGAAGAAGGGCCGAGAAGCGGGAGAGTTCCCTGTCGGTGCGACACCGCTTGTGGTGGCGACCCAGACGCTCGAGGCGCTTCAATATCTCTTGGAGGCGGATCCGCACACGCGGTTCTACTTCCTCGTGGAGCACGAGGCCGTGCGCAAGGGCAAGAAGAAGTTTAAAGATACGATTGATAAGGCAAAGAAGTATCCTGTCAACGCGTTGCTTGCGTTTGTGGAGAAAAAGTTGGTGCAGAACGAGCCGATCTTGATGGATCTTGTATCGCGGGTGGTTCAGGTGGCAACGAGGCCGTTGGCCCTCAAGGGGAAGACCGAGATGGATAAAAACAACGATGGTAATGCAACTCTCGGAAGTATGGCTGACCATGTGCCTGCTGCTCTGCACGCGCTTGCGCCGCTTCTCTCCGAGGCCTCGCTCACCCACCTTGTTTCTATCCTCATTGCCGACGAATGCTCCAGTCGTACCTTCCAGCAGGTGCTCGGCGCCATGCAGAACCTCTCGTTGGTCTCCAACGCACTGACAGTCTTTCCCCGCGAGCTCTCGCTCCAGGCGTCGCGCCTTGGGGGTCTTATCGTTGGTGACCTACGGGACTTGGCCACAGACATCACCTCCACGCCAGCCGCTGAGGAGCTTTGCGGAATAACGATCAACAAGTTCGTTCCGCCATCGTCCGACCAGGCCAAGCTCCTCCGCGTGCTCACCGCCTTGGACTATCTCTTTGGCGGGACGCAGACCGTCGAACAGCTCTCATTGTTGTACACCAAGATCGCCCTTGGGCCGCTCTGGGACGCGCTCTCCTCGTGTCTCCGCGTCTTGGAGGAGCGGGCGGCACTCACCAACGTCGCGACCGTACTCCTTCCGCTCATCGAGGCACTCATGGTGGTGTGCAAGCACTCCCGGGTTAAGGACCTCCAGACCAAGGATGTTTACACTGTGCGCAAGGACTTTTTGAAGGAGCCGATCGAGAGTCTCTTTTTCGCCTTCACCGACGAACACAAGAAGATCTTGAACCTGATGGTGCGGGTGAATCCGAAGCTCATGAGCGGGCCGTTCGCGATGTTGGTGAAGAACCCGCGGGTGCTCGAGTTTGACAACAAGCGTAACTACTTCGACCGCCAGTTGCACAAGGACGGCGAAAGACCGACGCTTAACGTGTCGGTGGGTCGTGATCTCGTCTTTTTGGACTCCTACCGCGCGTTGTTCTTCAAGTCCAAGGAGGAGATGAAGAACGCGAAGCTTGACATCAAGTTCAAGGGGGAGGATGGGGTGGATGCCGGTGGGGTGACTCGCGAGTGGTACCTGGTGTTGTCGCGCCAGATGTTCAACCCCGACTATGCGTTGTTCGCGCCGGTGGCGAGCGATAAGACAACGTTCCACCCGAACCGCACGTCGTGGGTCAACCCCGAGCACCTTTCGTTCTTCAAGTTCATCGGGCGGATCATCGGTAAGGCGATCTACGACGGCTTCTTCCTCGATTGCCACTTCTCGCGTGCAGTCTACAAGCAGATTCTCGGCTGTCCGCTGTCGCTCAAGGACATGGAGACGCTCGACCTCGAGTACTTCAAGTCGTTGATCTGGATGTTGGAGAACGACATCACTGACATTATCATCGAAGACTTTTCGGTGGAGACGGATGACTACGGTGAGCACAAGGTGATTGACTTGATTCCCGACGGGAGAAATGTGCCCGTGACCCAAGAAAACAAGCAGGACTACGTCCGGAGGGTTGTGGCGTACCGCTTGCAGACGAGCATCGCGGAACAGATGGATAACTTCCTCCAGGGCTTCCACGACATTATTCCGCGGGACTTGATCGCGATCTTTGACGAACAGGAGTTGGAGCTTTTGATTTCCGGGTTGCCGGATATCGATGTGGACGACTGGAAGAACAACTCGAATTACGTCAATTACTCTGGGTCGTCGCCGCAGATCCAGTGGTTCTGGCGCGCGGTACGCTCGTTTGACGTTGAGGAGCGCGCGAAGTTGTTACAGTTTGCGACGGGGACGAGTAAGGTGCCGCTAAACGGGTTTAAGGAGCTCAGTGGGGTGAACGGGATTGCCAAATTCTCCATTCACCGGGATTACGGCAAGACGGACCGTTTGCCGTCGTCACACACATGCTTTAACCAGATTGACTTGCCAGAGTATGACTCGTATGAGCAGTTGAGGGGTTCGCTTCTTTTGGCAACTACCGAGGGACACGAGGGGTTTGGCTTGGCGTAGTGCCAGAGCTAACCTTTTTTGTATTTTTATGCTTAAAAAGATTGTTATTTCGGAAGGAGTACGAAGAGATTTTGGTTGTACATTCACACCCCACGTCACGGTCTATATAAGAGGTGGAGGTTGCTGAGAACGAGATAAAGTGTATATGCGTTTGATAATTTATATGGTAAACAGTGAAGATTTAGAGTGAATATGTAGAGTGGGATATGGAACACGGGATTATAAGGTGTGCTTGCACATACCTATTGTATCTTCTACATATGTCCTGGGACTGAACTAAAAAAAAACATACCAAAGGGCCAAGGGATATTGAAGTGTGCCAACAGGCAATGGGGTATCGTCTCTTTATTCAAGTATAACGCTGGCTAGACCTTTGTTACCGAAGTACGGCCAAGTGATGCATATCAAAAGGCTTTTTCGCAGCATGAAACCCACACGCTCAGGAAAAGCACGAGGGTCAGTCCGGGAAAGTCGCAGAGCGGTATTTTACAATAAAATATCCATAGCTCCTCAACGTCGCAGCTCAGTGGACCCTGCTCTTGGTATCGCCATGAATCAACCTTATTTCTTGTCAATAACAAGCAATGCCCTCCGTTTCCACTTTCGCGTCCTGGTATACTTCAACAACCCGTCGTCCGGCGAGGCGTACTGCCAGTTGTTGTCGTAATAACACCATCCGTCCACGCCAACCTTCCCGTGATTAAAGCTCTCGTCTGTCTTCCACTGTTCGTCGGACCATTTCCATCGGTACTCGGTAGTGGATAAATCGAACGAGGGGAAGGCAAACTTTTCGGGCGAGCTCGTTTCCACCAACGTCTCCGTCGTGTGGGGACTGCGCTCGGACGGAAACAAGTAAGCACACCAGCCGAGACCCAACCAGCGGCGCTGGTGCTCCAAGATGGCAAACTCGATCAACTGGCCCTCCTGGGTGAAGGAGATGTTTGACTTATTTACAATTCTGAACGACTGTCCCGGCATAGTACCATGGCCCCTGCCCTGGGGATGGGCGGAGGAGGGCCGGGTAGAGTCATAGCCGGTGAGATAGAACACAGCCATGCGGATGTACATACTGCGCCAGAGGAGGCGCCGTGTCGCAACCGCCTGGCGCGAATGGTACGTCGCGCCGAAGAGCACGAGCGCAAGAAGAAAGTAGCGCGGCGGCACAAAGAATCGGAACGCCGCAACGTAGAGCGGCGAGAGCAGCACGAGCGCGCGCACGAGGCGGAAGAGGCCCTGTCTACCCGTGGCCACGTTTTTGAACGGCGCCACGCAGAAGTCTATCTGGGTCACCACGTTATTCAACACGTTCACAATCTCGTCTAGTGTCGGCTTTTCATTCGACTTGGAGTCGACGAGGATCGACTGGGTCAGCCAGACGACGATGGCAAACCAGAGCGAGAGAAAGAACGGGAAGAACCACTGTTTGATGGTGTCCCAGTACACAAAAAACGTCGTGACAATGACGAGAGAGATGAAGTTGGAGTACGGATCGGCCTGCTCAGACCATGTGAGCTTCTGCAACACGTGGTCTGCGAGACACAAGTAGGGAAACACGTTCAGGAGCGAGGATGTCACGTAGGGCGAGATTTGTGTGAGCGATTCCGGCAGAAAGTCGGCGCGGCGCTCCGGCTTGGGGCTGAAGGCCGCGTGGATCGCCAGCGGGGTGGACATAGCAAGGGTAGGGAGGAGCTTAATCGTGGGAGGTGGATATAAAGCGGTTTATAAGATGAATAGGGGTTATCTATATTGTGTGTGTGATATGGATTGCGGGGAGTAACGCCGGGCATCACATGCTTCAGGCGTGCAGAATCGTGCGGCGCACGAGTAACGTGAGCCGGAAAATGGGCGGAGTGGTATTTGGCAATCCATCTATGCAGGTGTAACATGCATACGAGTTGAATATGTTTATACAGATATCACAGTATAGATGGGCGCATAAATCCTTCATGAGACTGATACCATTTACGTGCTCGTATTGATACGTGTAGAATTCCAAGTATAAAACCTATGTGGGATCAAACCAGCACAGGGGCTATGAAAGAATAAAAACAGGGTGAAATGACACCCGTTAAGCACCAAAAATAAAGTCACGGCTGTACCCATCCTTTTCGGCTCCAGCAATATCCATGAGGTACGGCCCAAGACCCCCAACATAGTTTAAAGATTCAACCGGCTTGTCTTCAACGTTAGAGCCCATATACCAGGACTTTGTTAACGGAAGTAAGGTCAAAGAAGCGGTATCGTTCACCTTCTTTCTCCAAGCATTTTCAGCCTCCTCGGTTGGAACCATATACACCCTGCGGTTCTTCTCAATATACTCAATGGCTCTCACAGCCCAATCGGATTGAATTGTAGTGGAGGTTGGGCCGTTGGAGAAGCCGCAGGGGCCCTGGGGACCGTACATGAAGAAGAAGTTTGGCATCTTGGTGATGGTCATCCCCAAGTGAGTAAAGGTGCCGTTCTTCCATTTATCCTCCAATCTCACACCGCCCTGGCCCCTGATGTCAACAAGCTTGAAGCCACCGGTGACGGCATCGAAACCGGTGGCAAAGATGACGATATCAAAGTCAAACTCCTGGGCGGTGGTCTTGATCCCGGTTTCGGTAAACTCAACGATAGAGTCATTGCGCAAATCCACAATGTCCACGTTATCCTGGTTAAATGCCTCATAAAAGGTCTGCTCCAAAGATGGTCTCTTGGTGAGAATGTGGTAGGGTGGCTGGGTAGGGGCCAAAAGCTCGGCCTTTCTTGGGTCCTTGACCCTGGCACGCACAGAGTCTTTCCAGTAGTCGTAGCAGAAACGGTTGGCTTCCTTGTCAATAAGGGCATCCAAGAAGTTACCGGCGGCGAAGCGCAAGCCACCCTTGGCATAAATCTTGTCCAACCACGACTTGCGCTCAGCTGGGGTCAAGTCATGGTACCTGTGTGGAATGTTGTCAAACAGGAAACCAGTTTTAGTCGACAAGAAATGCTCGACCGACTCCTTCATCGGCATGTTATTTTCCGGGGAGTCCGGTGTCAACTTGCGCTGCCTCATAGGGATCGCAGTGTTAATGCTTCTCTGGAAGACCGTTAACGAACCAACTTCAGAGGCAATTTCCTGGATCACCTGGACCCCGGAGGCACCAGTGCCGATAATCGCAACCTTCTTGCCCTTGACATCCACCCCAGACCATGGCCAATCAGCGGTGTGGAACCACTGGCCCTTGAACCCTTCCTGGTTCTTGAACCGTGGAATTATCTTCTTGGCAGCAAAACCAGTACAGAAGACGATGTGGGTGGCAGTGCAGACAATCTCTCCAAGATCGGTGGACTGGGCGGTGACGGTCCAATTGTTGGAGGAGTCGTTCCAGTGGCAGGCTGTTACAGTGGAATTGAAGGTGAAGTCCTTGGAAATCTGCAACTTTTCGTCTGCGTACTTAAAGTAAGCCTGGATTTCCTTCCAGCCCGGGAATAGCTCAGAGAATTTGAAACCGCCCCAGGCATCTTCCAAGTACAATTGGTAGATCGGAACGTCCGAGTCAACTCTGGCACCTGGGTAACGGTTGTGGTGCCAAACACCACCGATGGCGGAGCCCTTTTCAAAGCCGTGAACCTTGTAACCGGCCTTTCTGAGGTTATACAAGGATCTGACGGCGCCAAAACCGCCGCCAACAATTGCGGCATCGTAGTGAGGAATATCAATGGTCATTTTGTTTGTGGAAAACTGGGTAGGGCGTATCTTGAAGAGACGAGTACCTTGGGTTTGGATAGTCTGGCGGAAGGTGCCTCTTTTATAGGGCCAAAGCCACCATTACCCCGCCGGGACATTGAGATCTCCGATACATCTCTGTAATGATGCTTTTACAGCCTAATACTATCTTTAATTACTCACTGTCTACTCAAGCATTGTCCACTAGCCTGCATGCGGGTGTATCTGAGTTTGGACGATACTTAACGCATGACCTGCGAGGCTCAGATGGGGTCTTAGCTGTGCTTACATGAGGGGCGATAGTGGGGCCAACTACCTTACAAAAGTCCCTTGTTCCCTGGTAATACGATAGATAATTACCCCTCTTTGACGGCTGTAGCTGCGAGGGGGTTTCAAGGGACCTTTGTGAGAGCTATAAGCGTCTGGGTTTAATGGATGCTTATCACCCCGCAACTCATCCCGCCGGATGCCCCACTATAAGGACCCCGGACTCCTGCAACCCGTATATGACTCGTGACGTCTGGGGCTGACTCTTTAAATAACGTGCAGATACGAGATTAGCCGAAGGACACTTGCGAGTAATGGCTGGCTTAGCCATGGCTTATGAGGGGAAAGTTGAAAATTCTATACAGTAATGCCAGTGCCCTCCGCCGGATTTTCACCCTATCCCTCAAGCTCTCTCGTTTGGTGTGGTATATTATGCAGTGTACGCGGGGAATTTAGTATAATCAGATGCCATGAACGTTGGAGGGGTATATGAGCGACACCACTATTGGTTGAAAAATTAGCGCGACGGCGGTGTCATGGTACTCTGCAACGTTCAAATGTTCATGCCATGGAGTAAATAGTGCTTCCTCCAACTAGTTTAGATTGTGAGATTTCAAGTGAAGGTTTCTGCTTCCCGATTATGGCGGTGCGTTCGGTGAGGTTCTCGGGAGTTTGGTCCGGCTGAAATGGTGGTTTGGCCCAACTAATTGATATAAGAGGGGTATATTTGAATTAAGCATGCGGCAGGATATTCGATCTAAGATCTATACCAGGATTTTCTGATTCCTCTCCCGTTCGTATACCCTTCGTGGGGTTGAGGACTAGTCTAATCGATTTTAGCAAACCTTGGCCACTGTAGTAAAAGTGCCATTTAACTAGACGGAAGTCGGAGGCCATTGTTCCCTTACTCCTGATAAGCGGACATCCTGGCATCGTATCCGCCTCAGTATATAGGGCCACCAACTACCCTTTTCTTGTAGATATCTTACATAGGGAGTATTCTCTTTTAGCTAGCTAACAGTATCCACAATTACCTGCTAGATATACCACAGCCGCAGTTAGATGGCCAATCTACTGTTGACCGAAAATAGGACTATCAACTCTTATCACCTAGCTCTCGTGATCAGACACCTGCCCATTCAAAATCATTCATATCAATTTGCAGAAACCCCCTCCCACTTACCGTATATCTTTGTGGCAGCCACAATAAAGACTAACTATAATGTCCTGCAAACATGTCCATAAGATAGCTCAAGCATTGGGGTCTCACCCCTCTCCTGCATCTAACCCACAGCTTAGCAATCAGTCACGCAACTTTTAATCCCTTACGCGCTAGCGTTTCAAAGCAAAAACGGTCTTGTGACAAACCTTTTCCTTCAAACATAACCAATACACAATGAAGATACAAACCACTATATTTGCCACGTTTGTGACCGCTGCTATTGCTAAAAACATTTACAAGCCCCCAAAACTCTCTGATATCCAAATCCGCGAGCTTGAGGAGCTCACCAAGCGCCAAATCATGGACCAGGAGTTCCTCGAACAGCAGCTTTTCCGGGCTACAAGCCAACAGTTGGTAATCCCCGAAGGCATGGAAGTTACTACAACCGTGCACAACTCGCTCTTGACTACATACATCAATAACCACCCGGATTTGTCCATCTTTTCGATGTACGTGCGCGATGTCATGTCCATTGCGCTGCGTATTGACAACCCAAAGCAGTCGACGTTGATTTTTGCTCCGCGCAACTCCGCGGTCGAGCAGCTTTCCGCAAAGCCGTGGGAGTTTCCGCGGAAGGTGGACGAGAATAACGTGTCCACGGACCAGGAAATCGATGAGACGATTGCGTCGAACATTGCCTCGTTTGTGGAGTCACACATAGTCACCGATGTCTTGGACTTTAGTCCGCTTGCTGGTGCGGATGCAGTGGCCCTGGGGATCGTGGAAGTCAAGACGATCAACGGGAAGGCGTTGAGATTGAAGAATGTCGCGGATGGTGGGTTCCAGGTGAGTTCGGCGGGCACGGACTGGAAGTTTGTGGATATCCAGGAGATTCAGTTGGTGGAGAATGGGGTGATTTTGATCATTCCTCAGCTGCTTGTCATGCCATAACTGGAGATTGACTCGGAGAGAAACATAGCTTTACTCAATCTGCTTTGCATAGTTTAGCTGCGGCGTAACCGCTGACTGATCAACCAGCCTCCGTTTTTCTTGGAGCTTTCATCGTTTTTTTCCCCCTTATGTTTTTCGGTTTCGGTTGCCTTTTTCTCTGAATGGCTATTATTCCGAAATGGGTTATGACTTACAACACGCTTTACGACTTCTTTTTCCCTACTTTGTGTGTCGGCTCACTTTTTTTATACATATATGGTATACTAGCGCGTACTTTAAATCGTAACTGTAGTAAGGAGATGAAAATGCCAAGGGTTCCGGCGGGAGTTGAATGGCTCCTACAGGAACGTTAGTGTGGGAAATATCAGATTCCTGATCCAGCTTTGTACGCGACAGTGGCAGCCTACTGAGAATTGCCCTTCTCTCTGATTGTAATGCGGGATTTCCAGTGGATAAGAGTGAATTTTTAAATGATTATACTGGATGTATATTCAGAGGGGAAGCGAGGGGGTTCTAAGCCGGAGTAATAAGCTGGTCTTAGGTGCAAATCTTCAAACTTGCTTGCAGTCAGTACAGTGCAGTGACTCTTCCGCCTGCGTTCTGTGCATAACACCAATTAGTTACATTTGAAATCTACTCGGTATTTCTGCACATCCTGCGATGACACGAAGAGTGTCAATCAAAAAATACATTTTTCCTCTCACTGACCAAGATCGTATATAAAGCAGAGTCTTCTACATCACTCAGTAAATGGCAACGTGTTTACTTCCCATCCTCTATGCTTCGTCACCCCCTACTATGAATGCCAAGGCCGCCCCCCCCTATTTGGGATACGCTTCCGTTGGAAATTGCCGAGATAATTTTCTCCCACTTACCAATCCCACTAGTTGGTGTATTGAGGAAGTCTGAGAATCCCACCCTTGCTTCCGGGGCCCGGAAATGCTACTATTCGAACCTTGAATTGATCATCTGCAACTCGCCGGATGAAGGTAATGTCCCCCGTATGGACAGTAGTGCCGTTTGCATGAAGTCTTCTGAATTTGAAGAGTTGGCCAACAGCGAAATATTCGACCAACTTCGGATTAAAAAGCTTTCCATCTCTGTACGGGAGAACGTCAATGATAGCAAGTTCTTCCACAAAGAAGCGTTCGCCAAAGCGTCTTCAATTGTGACTGACTTTATGCTAGAGTTTATTATGAAGGATAGACAAGTCTTCAACTGGGCCAGTTTGCCGTCATCACCCCTGGTCTGGAAGTACATCCGAGAAATATCTGTCCAATCCGCACTGATTGATCCAAAAGTTCCACCTTTGCCTCCTAATCTCCGCAAGCTTGAACTTATCCGCAAACAATGTTTGCTAAATTTTGATGACTCACTAATTCACCCCCAACCAATCTGTTTCCCACCAAATCTCGAAGAATTTGCCTTTCATTACCCCTGGGGACCGATGTCGGTGTATGCCAACCTCCCTTTAACTTTGCGGAGATTGGCACTAGTGAAAATCTTGGACTTTTCCGTTGAAGGGTTCAACGAATTGAAGTTACCAAATTTGAAATATTTACGATTGGAAGAAATCCCTGAATTGATGGAGATCGACGAGCTGTTTAGGTTTCCCTCGCTGTTGGAAGAATTGAAACTATTGTCGCTGGATCCGTATTACCAGCAATACGATATGTGGGAACTGTACTTTGGAAATTTCAGACAGCGGAAATTGCCTCTGAAATTACAGAAATTATCCATCACCTGGTGTCCGTTGAAGAGGCTCCGTGTGGAGACCTTCTCAAACTGCTTCAGAGAGATGGTATTAGACCATACGGAGCTCTCATCATCAGAGGTTCGCATGCTCAAGTTTCCTCCGAGCTTGGTTTCCTTACTGATCATGAGCTCACTGCTAACATCGCTAGATTTCGTCAAATCGTTACCAGAATCTTTAGTAATTCTCAACCTTCGTGGTTATTCCCTTAGTTGTTTAAAGGAAACAGATGAAGATGCAGATACTGCCAGGAGGAGCCAAATCAAATTCCCTAAGAGGCTTCAGAGTCTTAATCTTAGTCGGAACTATTTGTTGTTCACCCTGTACCCACCAAAGAACTTTGTCTTTCCTCCAAGTTTAACAGATTTGAACCTAGAGGGCATGAAATTGGATTCAGTAAAAGGATTAAAATTCCCTCCACAGCTCCGAGTTCTCAACCTTGAACGGAATAATTTGATATCAGTTGAGGGATTGAAAAACCTTCCACTGCTTCAAGTTCTCAACCTAGGGTCCAATAAATTAACCTCAGTCGAGGAACTCGATATTCCACCAACATTGACCCATTTAGACTTAAGCCACAATAAGCTTCAACGGTTTTCAAGGACGCTACCAGACAGTATTCAATCCGTGAACCTCGAGCATAACTACGCGAGGGTATTGGGACACCTCACCTTCCGATGAGGTGTACCAAGCTTGAACTCTCATTCAACCCCTCCAAAAGACCTAGATCACCAACGCTGATAATCCGGATTTGAATCTCTGAGATTTAAGCTTTAGGAGAGTTTCTATTACCACGCTCAATAACGTCTTTCCCCTCCCCCAATCCCTCACTCGCTTTGAGATAACCGGCTCAGACGTATGCTCGTTGTCAGAAATCCAATTTCCAGTGGGGTTGAAGCACATCGAAGCCACCAATAACAAGATAAGTTCGTTAGAAAACGTTGAATTTCCACCACACTTGGAAGTTTTGCATCTCCGGGGAAATCAAATATCCAGCTTGGCTAATGTCCATTTTCCAGACAGTTTACTTGTTATGACTCTGAATCTAACAATATAGATTCTTTAGAAAACGTTGAATTCCTATCGTGCCTGAAATCATTACCTCTGATAATATCAACTAATCAGCTTGGCCAACATCTGTTTTACAGACAGTCTATGTACCTTAAAGCTTAGTTTTAATAACCATATACCGATCTATGCCAGCTGTAGTAAAAGTGCTATTTAACTAGACGGAAGTCGGAGTCCATTACCTCCTTACTTCCGATAAGCGGACACCCTGGCATCGTATCCGTCTCAGTATATTAGGCCACCAACAACCCTAGTAGATATCTTACATGGAAAGGTATTCTCTTATAGCTAGCTAACAGTATCCACTATTACCTACTAGATATACCACACCAGCTAGCTTCCTCCCGAGCTAAATCTTTTGGCGTTATGCAACAATCGTTTGTCTGAGCAAGCCATCCAACACCAGGAGTTCTCTACCAGGCTGGATGGTTTACACGTACATGGCAATACGTTCGAAAATTGTCGTGGGTGGAAATAAATCAGGCTGGCACATCCGAGGACGAAGCTTGCTTTGCAAATGTTTCTCTACGTGTAATAGATATCGTTTGCCAGCTACGAGAATACATCTCTGATTATTTATACACGAATAGAGGAAGAATCGATGCTCCAATACACTATAAAGATAACCGTAATACCACTCCGTATAAGGGGTAGGGTGTCTACAACACACATAACACCTGTACCACAACAAGGATTGAATAACTATGAAGCCCCTCGAGTTTTTATATTCTTGAGATATCTTGCGATTTTTAAATATGCAGTGGATTATTTGCGATTAACCTTGCATTTTTCAATAAGGGATTTTCCTGCACAATGCTGTGGCTCCTGTGTTCCGTGCATATTACAGTTTCCCTTGACGGTCCACCCAGTATCCTGGGACGCCTCATGGTGACGCAAAATGTATTGATTACAAAATACATTCTCCCTTCCACTGACCAAGATCCCATATAAACAGAGTCTTCTACATCACTCAGTAGACAGCAACGTGTCTACTTCCCATCCTCTATGTTTCGTCGCCCCCCTACTATGAATGCCAGGGCCGCCCCCCCTATTTGGGATACGCTTCCGTTGGAAATTGCCGAGATAATTTTCTCCCACCTACCAATCCCACTAGTTGGTGTATTGAGGAAGTCTGAGAATCCTACCCTTGCTTCTGTGGCCCGGAAATGCTACTACTCGAACCTTGAATTGATCATCTGCAACTCGCCGGATGAAAGTAATGTCCCCCGTATGGACAGTAGTGCCGTTTGCATGAAGTCCTCTGAGTTTGAAGAGTTGGCCAACAGCGAAACATTCGACCAACTTCGGATTAAAAAGCTTTCCATCTCTGTACGGGAGGACGTCAATGATAGCAAGTTCTTCCACAAAGAAGCGTTCGCCAAAGCATCTTCAATTGTGACTGACTTTATGCTAGAGTTTATTATGGACAACGGAGAAGTCTTCAACTGGGCCAGTTTGCCGTCATCACCCCTGGTCTGGAAGTACATCCGAGAAATATCTGTCCAATCCGCACTGATTGATCCAAAAGTTCCACCTTTGCCTCCTAATCTCCGCAAGCTTGAACTTATCCGTAAACAATCATCTTGGCGTAATGACGATGATCCACTAACTCACTCCCAACCAATCTGTTTCCCACCGAATCTTGAAGAATTTGTCTTTCATTACCCCTGGGGACCGATGTCGGTGTATGCCAACCTCCCTTTGACCTTACGGAGATTGGCACTATTGAAGGTCTTGAACTTCTCCGTTGAGGGGTTCAACGAATTAAAGTTACCAAATTTGAAATATTTACGATTAGAAAACATCCCTGAATTGATGGAGATCGACGAGCTGCTTAGGTTTCCCTCGCTGTTGGAAAATTTGGACTTATGGTGGCTGGATCCGTATTACCAGCAGTACGATCTGTGGGAGCTGGACTTTGAAAGTTTCATACAACGGAAATTGCCTCTGAAATTACAGAGATTATCCATCACCTGGTGTCCGTTGAAGACGTTTCGTGTGGGCACCTTTTCAAATTGCTTCAGAGAGATGGTATTAGACCATACGGAGCTCCCATCGTCTGAGGTTCGCATGCTCAAGTTTCCTCCGAGCTTGGCTTCCTTACTGATCATGAGCTCACGGCTAACATCGCTAGATTTCGTCAAATCGTTACCAGAATCTTTAGCAATTCTCAATCTCCGTGGTAACTCCCTTGGTTGTTTAAACGAAAGAGATGAAGGTAAAAGAACAGCCAGATGGAGCCGAATCAAGTTCCCCAAAAGGCTTCGAAGTCTTAATCTCAGATGGAATCGTTCGTTGTTTACCATATACCCGCCAAAAAACTTTGTCTTCCCTCCAAGTTTGAAGGATTTGAACCTAGAGAGCACGGAATTGGCCTCGGTCAAGGAACTCAATATTCCGCAAACCTTGATCGATTTAGATGTGAGCCACAATATATTGACCTCGGCCAAAGGATTGAAAAACCTTCCACTGCTTCGAGTTCTCAACCTTGAACGAAATAATTTGACATCAGTCGAGGGGTTGAAAAACCTCCCACTGCTTCAAGTTCTCAACCTCGAGCAAAATAACTTGATATCGGTCGAAGGATTGAAAAACCTTCCTCTGCTTCGTAATCTCAACCTATGCTCCAACAAATTGGTGTCAGTCGAGGGATTGAAAAATCTTCCGCTACTTCAAGTCCTCGACCTACAGTCCAATAATTTGGTCTCTGTCAAGGGATTGTTCAACCTTCCACTGCTTCAAGTTCTCAAACTATATTTCAACAATTTGGTGTCAGTCGAGGGATTGAAAAACCTTCCACTGCTTCGAGAACTTTACCTACAGTTCAATCATTTGGGCTCAGTCGAGGGATTGAAAAACCTTCCACTGCTTCAAATTCTCAACCTAGGGTCCAATAAATTAAGCTCAGTCGAGGAACTTGATATTCCACCAACATTGATCGATTTGGACTTGGGCCACAATAAGCTCCAACGGTTTTCAAAGACGCTACCAGACGGTATTCAATCCGTGAACCTTGAGCATAACCAATTAAGAGAATTGGTGAACTTTCACCTTCCGGTAAATTGTACCAAGCTTGGACTCTCGTCCAACCCTCTCCAAAAGATCCAGATCACCAACGCTGATAACCCGGACTTGAAAATCCGAGATTTTAGTTGGAAGAGTATTGCTATTACCGCTCTCCGTGACATCTATCCCCTCCCCCAATCCCTCACCCGCTTTGAGATAACCGGCTCAGACGTATGCTCGTTTTCGGAAATCCAATTTCCGGTGGGGTTGAAGCACATCGAGGCCACTAATAACAAGATAAATTCGTTAGAAAACGTTGAGTTCCCACCACACTTGGAAGTTTTGCATCTCCGGGGAAATCAAATATCCAGCTTGGCTAATGTCTATTTTCCAGACAGTCTTCTTAGATTGAGCCTTGATGACAACAAGATAACTTTGTTGAAAAGCGTTGAATTCCCACCGCGCTTGGAAGAGTTGGTTCTCCTGAAAAATCAAATATCCAGTATGGCCAATGTCTATTTTCCGGACAGTCTCCGTCGGTTAGAGCTTGATCATAACAGGCTTGCATCAATCAATGCTATCCAGCTTCCTCTCATGTTACTGTGTTTGAGATTATGCAACAACCGTTTGTCTGAGCAGGCCATGCAACACTTGGACTTTCCCGCCTGCTTGGACGACTTGCACGTGCATGGCAACGTGTTCGAAAACTTCGACGGGTGGAAAGAAGGAGTCAGACTGGCATACCCGAGGATGCAGATTGATGTGCAAATGTTGCTCTGCAAGTAATGGATACCGGTTGCTAGATGTGAGAGAATAGTTAGGTGAGAGAATAGTTAGGTATGAGAGAATAGCTAGATGTAAGATATATACAAAGAGAGGAAGAATCGAGATCCCTATATACCGTAAGACGTTACTCTAGATGAACCCAGCAAGTTGAGTATCTGCGACGCACACACCACCTTTAACACATGTGTTTATACCGTTGTTTCATCTAAAACTGCAACGCCTGGGCATATTGGTGGCACAAATCGCCATACTTGTCTTCCACATTCTCATATTCGTTCAACCGCTCAAGACACAACTTCCCCAGAGGAAACTTGTAGTGCTCCATTAAACCACGCAACACAACCTTGCGCATAACGCTCTCAACGATCTGGCCGTCGCTGGGCGTAAACTCCACCTCAATGAGGAACCCCTTGAAGGAACCGTGGAGGAAACAGTTGGCGGTCTTGATGATGAGCGCGCCGCTGAGCGTAACGGTGGTGGGCTCACCAGACACGGCGTCTGGGATGGTAAGCGCCAATTGGTTCACGTGTAGCTTGTAGACGTTACCGTTATCTCCCTTGATGACCTGGCGCAATGTCCACAAACTCTGGAGCTTTGAGGTGAGCACGGAGTCCCAGGGGTTGCTCAAGCCGGTAGAGGCATTGCTCATGATGTGGGACGCAGGGACGTCAAAGTCTGGCTTACGAACCTCGTCATCGTCGCCGTCACTGTCGTATTCGGTCTTGATATCATTGGAGCTGGAAACGGCAACAGACGTTATGATGGAGGAGGTGGAGTTGTTGGTGATGGAAATAATCTTCTGCGGAAAGTAAGACAAGTAGAGTGTGTATAAGAAGGTAGTGGGCGTGGGCACCGAGGGATCTACCCTGGAGAACGGGTTGTTCTTGAAGATTTTGAACTCAAACTGCCAGTTGCTATTAAGGATTTTCGGCAATTCGTTGGAAAGTTGGTCATGGAAGCCGGTTATTGTGGACGGGCTTGCATTTTGCACGAGGACGATCCTGGAAAGTTAGTAAAGAGCAGGTGGATTTGGAGAATGGATGAGCCGCCAAGTTGTGGCCGTCAGTAACATCCAGGTCACGCCAGGCACCAGCGTCCTGGAAATCAAGGTATAACACACGTACGCAGAGGGCATCTTACTTGTCTATACGGTTCTAGCTCGTTCTATTCTCAGCGGTTGACACGGCGCGACAAAGTATGGTATCAGCTTTTGTCCTGCACAAGAGCGTGGAACTTTTGTGCGGTTGAGGCAAAGGTGCGGGCAGCGAGTTAAAAGGTCACAACTATTTTCTAGCTGAAAGTACTGTCGCAGATGGCTCTTTAATATGGTTTAATCCCGGATTAATCCCCTTTCCGATGCCGCTGCCAATTTTTGGCCTGCCCTCTCTAAGCCCAAGTGCGACCAATTCGAAATCTTTCGTGTAGGACTACATATCACGTGCCGGCAATTACACGCCGGCGTGGCACTACACGTCAAAAAGCACGTCAACAAATATCAAACGCCGCCTCTTTTCTTTCTCAACCATTGCCATGTCCTTGAAGTTTCGCGGAGCCTCGGAGGCGATAGACGAGCAAGTTGAAACCATCATTGCCAAAACGTCCGGTTTGGACATCGGGGAAGGGCTAGACGAAGTCGAGCCTGAGCCATACTACTACGACGGTATGAATGAGGACACAGAGTACGAGCTTGCGCTCCTAGCGGCGCAGACAAACTACTCCAAGCTCTTTATCCCGCTCTTAATCTTCCTTGCGTCCTTCCTTGTCAGAGCGTACAAGATCGGCTTGTCAAAGCTGGTTGTGTGGGATGAGGCGCATTTCGGCAAGTTCGGCGCATACTACCTCAAACGCGAATTCTACTTTGACGTACACCCACCGTTGGGAAAAATGCTCGTGGCATTTTCTGGCTGGCTCGCAAACTTTTCTGGAGAGTTTGAGTTTGACAGCGGTAGCAGCTTCCCAGACCACGTAGATTTCAGATCAATGCGGCTCTTCCAGGCGGTGGTCGGTGGGTTGGTGCCGATGTTTGCGTACTTGACGATGGAAAACTTGCAGCTTGCGAGCGGGAAGTGGGCCAGCTGGCTTGTGGTCATCATGACCTGCTTCGAGACCCTTTCCGTGCAGTTGTCGAAGTTTGTGTTGCTTGACGCGTTGTTGTTAGCATTCACCGTCAGCACCTTCTTCTGCATGACCCAGGTGCACCGTCTCAGGGCCAGCGGAAAGGAGTTTACGTTTTCATGGTACGCATGGCTCGTACTTTCCGGTGTATCCATTGGCTGTGTGTGCAGTGTCAAATGGGTCGGCTTGTTTGTGACCGCCACCTACGGCTGCTACGTGTTGTACGATTTGGGGCGCAAGCACTTTGACCTCGGTCTCTCCCGGGCCCGCTACTACTCGCATTGGGCGATCAGGGTGGCCACGCTAATCGTGATTCCCCTCGTGGTCTACCTCATCTCCTTCAAATTGCACTTTATGATCTTGAACAAGTCGGGCACCGGTAACGGGTCCATGTCGTCTTTGTTCCAGGCCAACCTCCGAAACACTGACATCGACCTCACCGCCCCTAGATCCTTGGCGTTGGGCTCCGCCGTGACCCTCCGCTCGCACGGTCTCTCGTCGAACCTTCTCCACTCTCACCAACACCTTTACCCGGAAGGCTCCAAGCAGAGACAGATCACCACGTATGGCCACAAGGATGAAAACAACGTGTGGATCGTGTACCCGCCGCACCAGGAGTTTGACGGCTTACCGACAACCTCGCTCATCCAGGACGGCCAGGTCATCCGCTTGGTGCACAACTCCACCGGTGGAAACCTTCACTCGCATCCTATCAAGGCGCCCATGTCTAAGAGCTCGTACGAAGTGAGTGGCTACGGCGACAGAAACGCCTTCAAGGATGGGAACGACTACTGGGTGGTGGAGATCGTAGAACAGTTGCAGGAAGACGATACCGCGTTCCACCCGCTCTCCACTAACTTCCGCTTGAGACACTTGGAAATGGGCTGCTACCTCGCCACTACCGGCTTGGCGTTGCCAAAGTGGGGGTTCGACCAGGGTGAGGTGGTCTGCAAGAACTCCTGGATCTCCAGAGACAAGGCCACGTGGTGGAACGTCGAGCTGCACGAGAACCTGGTGCTTCCGCTGGTCCAGGACTACATTCCACCCAGCTCACGCTTCTTTAAGGACTTTGTGCTCTTGAACTTTGCGATGATGGCGTCCAACAATGCCTTGGTGCTGGATCCGAACAAGAACGATGACTTGGCGTCCTCCTGGTGGCAGTGGCCGTCCGTTAACATTGGCTTGCGCATGTGTAGCTGGAGTGCTAAGTCCGTGAGATACTACATGTTGTCGCATCCCTTCACGACGCTTGCTTCAACTGCTTCCTTGGGTGTTTTCTTGGCCATTGTCGCATCCAAGATCTACAATTACCAGAGACAGCTGCTCCGTCTCGACAATGTCCAGTTTGAGCAGTTCTTGGTGGGCGGTGTGTTCCCGTTCTTGGGCTGGCTCTTTAACTTTTATCCGTTCGCTATCATGGGCCGAGTCACGTACGTGCACCACTACCTTCCATCGCTCTACTTTGCCACCTTTGTGTTGGTGTTTGTCTTGGACTACTTTGTGGGCCACACGCACTATGTGAAGCCTCCGGTCTATTTGGCGTTATACGCCACTACGATCGGGTTCTACTGGCATTTTTCACCGTTTGTCTACGGCATGGAGGGCGACCACAACCAGTACCGGTATCTTCAATGGTTTTCTAAGTGGCACATGCTCCACTAGTTGTATATAGTGTATTTATTGGCCGTAACCCGCTTGATTAAAATACAAACAGTTAACAATTCACCAATACAGGATAATCCTCTAATACTTACATTAGTTATTGCCCGTTCTCCTTGGGACTGCAGATTACACGATACTCGGAGAATCCGGCATCCTGCCGCTTGCCCCTTCTGGTGTTACAGCTCTCCAGTCCCCGCGTTTATCAAATTAAACACATGCAGATAGGGTGAAAGGTCCGTTCTAGGGTCGTTAGCCTCCCACTGACATGCATCACGCTTTTCTAGAAAGGTAGGTGACTCTATATAAAGAGGCCCTCCCCCAACCAATCGCGCAAGTCGATCATACTAACACCTTACGCTACGCTATTTCAATATGAGAACTGTGGGCAACCCAACCGCGCTTGTCTTGAACATCGTGTCCTTCCTTATCGGGGCCTACGGCTTCTATCTTCTCTCGTTTGTGGAGCTCCCACCAGCCTTGAAGAGCGGTGGCCAGTTCCAGTTTCTCACCAACCTCTCGTTGGTTGTGTCCATGGTATATTTCTTCCTCGGTGCAGTGGCCCATATCACCAAGCAACAAGGCTTGTTTTATGCGAAAAACCAGGTTCATGTCGTTGCCTTGACCCTTGAAAGTATAGTTGCCGGAGTGTACTGGCCATTGCGGTTCTTTGCTGTCGATATGATTGCCGTAGAGGGTATGATACCACCAGTGCCCCTTGATCTTGCGATCCACTTAATGCCTATTACCAGTTTGGTGTTGGATTGCTGGTTGTTCATGCCATCCTGGACGGTTTCGGACAGGGTGGTTCTCCGGGAATGTGCTGTCATTTCTGTCGGGTACTGGTACTGGCTCGAACACTCATTGAAATTGGCAACCTTTCCTTACCCCTTTTTGAACGTCCCAGCGCTTCCTAGATTCGCCATCTACGTGGTTATCACATTATTTGCGTATGCTAACTACTTGTTGCAGAAGCAGTTGTGCAACAGGTTTATTGGTGCGCAACTGGAACGTACCAAAAAGGCAGTGTAACCGAATATGATACAAAAGGTAAAGATCGTCGTGGGTATACACCGCTATTCGCTTTTGCCTGTAGGATTCGTAATTTACCTCAACGTTACACGTATTCAATATTACTATCGATATATCATCCATGTTGTAGGAGATGGCAGCCGTAAACTTGATTATCGGTATATACCCTTCGGTCGAATACAGGCCCAAGGTTGAGAAGACTTCGAAGCTTGCTATTTGATGGGTGCTTCTAATTTCAGATTTTCAACCAATGAAATAAATAATACAAATAATTATATAATACATACCTCATTTTCCTTCAGCAGGAAGCCAAGATAACTGATATTTGTCAGGCAGAAAAGCCTAAACTCTTATCATCACGTGTGTATGCGGGTTTTAACTGTGAACAATATCCTAAATCTAGGCTCTCAGAGACGTACAAGACATTCGCCGCGCAATTTTAGCCACCATTAGATGCCCAATAATGTCGACTTCACAAGGCTATCTCAGCTACCCACTGAGGTGGTAGCCCGTGTGTTTGCCCTTCTTCCCAAAGAGTACATGCTTCCCTTCTTCGAATCTCCAGTCTTCAAGGGCGTCGCCACAAACTGTTACTACTCAAAGCTAGTGATCCACTGGAACCCGCTGCCAATTGATGAATCGCTCACCTATATGAGCTACAAAGAGTTTGAAGCCTTTGCCAGCGATGCCGAATTGCTGTCAGTCATCCCCGACATTGGGTCCATCCACCTCTTTTCCACGGGCATGCTCAATCTCACACCCGAAGCGGTGACCAGGCTCAAACTGTTCAACCAGCTCAATGCGTCATATGTGTTTAGTCTCACGCAGGAGCCAGAACTCGCAGAGCTTTCCCAATTCGGGAATATCCACGACCTTTGCTTATCGTCCTCGCATCTAGACTGGGGGTCGTTGGTGCTCCCGAGCAGGATTAAAAGGCTTGAGATTCGCATAAACGCAAACCTCCACGCCACATCCTACTCGTTGCTCCAGTACCCGGACTCGCTAGAAAGTTTAAGTCTCAGTGGGGTGAATATGACACCCGAGATATTTACCAGCCTTCCTCCTCTGCTCATAGAGTTCTCAATAGAGGAGTTGGAGACGTTTTCCGTTTCGGCGTTCAACCAGATGACGTTCCCTCCCGGTATAAAGACGTTTCGCTTGAAAAGCAGCTACGACACGGCGTTAGATATCACGGGCATCGCCCTCCCATCCACGCTAAGACACTTTTACCTCAGCAGTTACGAACTCAAGTCCCTTTCAGGGGTGTATGTTCCTCCGTCCCTTAGTTCCCTCACCTTTTCCGTTCACCTGCTACACGAATTCGATCTCACGCTACCGGAAGGCTTGGAAACGCTCAACATTCTTGAGTCTAGTCTCAATTCCGCCGCTGTGAATGCCATTGTTTTCCCCCAAACTCTCATTTCCTTGGGAATCGAATATAGCCAGCTTACCACGCTTTCTTTCGTGCCAAAGTTATCCCAAACACTAGAGAGGCTCTTATTGGCCGGTAATCCGTTCCGGTGTAACCGTCCGCAATACATTAGGTTTCCTGAATGCTTGAAGGTTCTCTCACTTAAGAAGGTACCTCTTGAACTGTACTCATTGGTATTTCCCGAAGGTCTAGAAGAATTAGATGTTACCGAAACTGGACTTACACTCGAGGACGATGTCTATCCGTCCAGTCTCAAGACTTTGGTTTTAAATGATAAGCGGCACCAATATAGGAAATCATAGCTGGGCTTGCCCATCTGCCTAGGGAGACTTTAGCCCTCCGGCATATGTGGTAACAGCACGCTCTTGCATCACGGGATAGTTAAGGAGACAGCCCCATGGCCTTGTCTGACAATTTATCGCTTTTTGTTACATATCAAGTAAAGTGGACGGTCCGGAGAACTCTTTATTTTGCAGCCCAAATCGGTGGCATTTATCGTTAGTTTGAGAAAATCGTGGGGAGTAATACGAATCATGCACTTGCCAAGTTTTTCATCCTGCAGAATCGGCAGTTATCAGATTTGTCAGGCGCTGCGCTTTCAACCAGCTGACCAAACCACTACAATCTATAATGGGCGCCAGGTAAGTCGATTCCGCTACAAAATTCTATTGCAGGTACTAACCGGTTCAGTTGTAACGATCAAAAAAAGGCGGTGGCTATTTGCTTACAGAGATCGCCGTGTGTGCTCATAGAGCGAAACTCTCCCAAGGACTGTTTGCTGAAGTCGGAGTTGGCGCGTGACTTGCCCGAGCTCTGTGTCAATCAGTTTAAAGCTTTCATGGACTGTAAGCGCGGCATGATCGACATGCGCAAGCGTATCAGGGGGAACGGGCCGTTATCCACCGGGAAGTACGACGAAACGTACTCGAAGCTCTCTAGTGGTGATTTTAACGCCGAAGACGAGGTTCTGAAGTTGAGAAAGTTGAATGGTAAATAACCTATGGGTAATTTATTCGCTGTGGCGTTAGCTTGTATATATGACTCTATCTAACGATAATATAGGTGCTGGGATGGGGAAGAGATGTGAAATCAGGGGTAGAGATTGTATTTGGCTGAAAGACGTTGTATTGATGCCTAGTTATCTGGTTGTGACCAGAGTTTTGGAGGGCGGAAGCATCTGAGGTATACTTATCTGTCCTATAAAATCCCGGTTCAAACTTCAACTCCCCAGTCTAGACAGTGTATGCATAGTTATTGTATCAGACTTGGGAATGAGTGACAAGGTACGTTTTGGTATTAGATTTCGTACCGTATGACGTCATTTTTCCAAACAACTGTCTCTTCCAAGATGTGCTTAGAGTCGGGGATGCCATCTTCGCACTTCATAATTGATTGATCTTTCTCGATGTTCTAGCAGTGCTAGATAGAGGGCCATGGCTGAGGTATCGACACACCAAGTGTATATTCCCTTGAAAAATGGTTGCACTAAAGACAGCTGCTTAATTTATGGATGCTTAATTTATGGACGCTTAATTTATAGCTTTCAGAGCTGGCTCGGTACTGACTTCTAGCATGGACCTCATAAATCCTTATTTCTGGATTTATCCATTTTCACTAACCCATCAACTAAAGTGGGTAATCTGAATACTTCAACTCCATGAATAAAAGGGCCATATTTCAATCCTTCATTCCAGGCCAGATGTTGCCAATTCCTACATCCCATCTAACAGAGTCCCCAGTCATATAACCACTTCTTAGTCCATAACTTTTTTATAGACCAAGCTCGGAAATGGATCAACTCCAAAGTACTCCACTCACCTCACACCGTTCCTCTAATACATCCCAGGTCGGCCTCCCCGCATCCCATCATGCTGGTGCCGCCACGACCTGCAGGCAGAAATAGCAATATCCCTTTCGCATATCAGGCCTTGTCTCAGCCCTCTCTGCCACCTTACTCCCATTCGGCATATATGACGCTCAATTTCATTCCAGGGGAACCCAATGCCACCGTACAGGCCACTGCCCAGGCGAAATGGAAGACACATTCGCTTCTCGCATACTGCTCGGGCAACAACTTGATAGTACTTTCCAGTGATTTGTGCAACCTCCAGACGATCTACCTCCCGGGCGATGCGCGTGCGGTGGACATACACGCACGCAGCGGTCGAATTGCCGTCGCGGTCGGTGCGCAGGTTGCAGTGTTCCGCCCCGCACAGGAGTATATGGCACTGCCGCGCTGGATCCCCGACATCACCGTGGTTAACCCACGCGACAATTCGTCTGTCAATTGCCTCCACTGGGGGAATACCGATTTGGTAGTAGGCTCCGATGCGTCGCTCGCGTTATGGAGCTTTCGTGACGAATTTGGTGTAACCCTACACAGCTTGTGCTGGTCGATGGAACAGCCAAACCCCGTGTACATGGTCAAACTCACGCCGCAGGCGACGCAGATCGCGGTTATTTCCAAGTACGACCGCTTGGTCAAGGTTTGGAATCGCAATTCGTTTGATTCTGAGCTCACATTCTTCGACCTCGTATACTTGAAGCATCCAGCGTGTGTCACCAGCCTCCGGTGGAGATCTAACGGCTCCGGCACCGAAACGTTGTATACGGTGGCTGTCGACGGGGTCTTGCGTGTATGGGCGAGTTATGAGGTTGACTGCTTTCATAACGTCTCACAATGGGGGTCCCTTGCATTTGGAACTGGCTTTGTGTTGGTGCTCGACAAGCTGCTTCTTGGCTTTTCCGATGTTGTTTTGGTGGTGAAGGACGGCCAAGTAAGAGTCTACCATGTGAGCAACGTGGCTCTGGATCCCCCAAAGCTTGTCACGTTTGACCAAGTTGCCGAGAGGCGAATCATGGCCGCCACGTTTCCCAAATCGGCAAAGCTAGTGGTCTTTGCCGAGCCGCTTGTGAGGGATAATGGCGATTTGTCCATTGTAGTGCACGATTTGGTAGGAGGGACAATAAGGCATAATTCGTTGAATCTTGCAAAGTTGGGAAGGGGCAGGAACAGAAATGGAAACGCAACCATGATCTCTAGCGATGCCCTGGTCTCCAATTCGACCAACATCTCCAACGGAACCTCCTCTGGGAATGCTCCCGGCACTGCTAATAAGGCAACCTCCAAAACAATAGATGGTTCCAATGGAGCCTCCTCCGAGAATGCTTCTGGTCCCGTTGATGAGACTGCTGACGTCGACGCTATACCCAACACGCCCCTGCACCACGAGGGAGCCTCGAACGGCTTTGTCGACCTTAATCTCGAACACATGTTCACGGGGCACACTAAGTCAGTCCAGCAGGTGCTTCGCACGTTCGACGGCTCGGCGATGCTCTCTATCTCGCGCTTCAACGAGAACTGCGTGTGGGTACCCTTGTCCCTCCATTCGTCCGAAGGCTACACCGGAACAACACTTGCCAAAAAGTCGCTTGTTTTCACCGCCTCGCCCATCCGCAAGGCCGTGATCTTGGACGACGGAACCCGGCCGCAGGTTGTTGCTCTTTTGTGCGATGGTATCCAGCTTTGGGACGCGTGCGCAAAGATTGCTCAACTCAGAGCATCCCTACCGTTGGATGCCGGTGATCCCCTCTGCTTTTTGGACCTCCCGGAGGCAGACAAGGGCCTTGTGCATGTGGTGGCCATTTACGACGAACTGGTGCGCTCCTGGGAAGTCGACTTGAGGACGTACTCTATTTCTGAGTTTCCCGTGGACCCGTTGCCGGAAATTGAAACCATCCACCGGCTTGCCATCGTGGACCCTGTGGGTTGGAAGGTTGACTTGAACAATGAAAACAATCGTGATGTGCTTTCGGTGATTGACAGGAACGGAGTCTTCCGGAGCTTTTCCGCCATGGTAGGGGATTCAATTTCGTGGATTGAGACGTGCCGGTTAGAGACGGGAATGGTGGATGTCTCGGCGTTGAGGGGGTCGTCGGTAAAGAAGGTGGCGATTGTGGATGCTCAGGGGAGGAGTTTGACGATTTGGGATACACAGAGGAAGGTTTTAGAGTACGAGGAGATGTTTGAGGAGAACGATGTACGGGGAGATAAAACTGATGTGCATACAAGTCCTTCTGCTACATTCAAGGTCCCTCTTACGCCCCGCATAACCACACCCACGCCTACTGCTTCGCTTACTGCTTCGCCTACTGCTTCGCCTTCGACTTTCACTTCCGCTTCGGTTTTATCCACAACTCCGGCCATTGACTTGGATTGGACCAGTACCAATGGCTCCCAGAGCATACTTTCAGTCGGTTTTGCTTCACACATCCTCATGTACTGCCAACTCCGCTACGATTACACCAACAGCATGCCATCATTCACTCCCATTAAACGCATTGATATCGACTACACCACCCACACAATTGGCGACTCACTTTGGCTCAAGGACGGGACCCTCGTGGTCGCGGCGGGCAACCAGTTCTTCGTTTCGGACCGCCAGCTAGACCTCACACACGACCCTGTCACCGCAAAGTCCTTAAGCTCGCGCATTATCACGCACAACGACATCTTCCACTTGTGTGCAGTGCTCAACGGCCCGCTCCCGGTGTACCACCCTCAGTTTCTCATCCAATGCTTGTTCCTCAACCAGAGCGAGCTCGTGAAGACGGTGTTGCTCCGGTTGTACAAGTTTCTCCGGAAGCTCGACCTCGACCCAAACGCGTCGCTCAACGATATTCAATCGACCCTTGGCCTCAACCTTGAGAAGTCGCTCGACCTACAGGGCTCGCTTTCGCCCCACGGCAGCGGTGAGAATAGTGTCGCGCAGAGTGGGATTAGCACGCCCGTGGGCAAGAAGAAGTACGACCATTTGTTCGACACGGATCTCCGCAAACTCACGCTCGAAAAGTTTACAGATTTTAATGACGCGTTTTCGCTGGCATTAGTCCAGAAGTTAACCAGGGTCTCACTTCCATACCTCACACGCCACCAACAGTCTACGTTGGTGTCGGTCGTGGAGATTCTCCTCGAGATCGAGAAGCATAGCCGCTCGTTGGACGTGAACGGGCTTCGGTTTTTCATCGGCTTGAAGTTGTACCAGTACCACCGCGCGACACAGGAGGCGGTTTCGATCCGCGACATTAACTGGGCGTTGCACAGCGAGAATAAGGAGGCGTTGCTCCAGCTTACCCGCAGTGTGGCGGGGCCCGAGGGCTGGGCGTCCGCGAAGGCGACGGGTCTCGCGTACTGGTTGCCGCGCGACAGCCTTGCACAGCACTTTGAAGCGGTCGCGCGCGCGGAGTTTACACGCGCGCGCAGCCCCGCCGGCTGCGGAATCTTCTACCTCTCATTGAAGCGGAAGCAGATCTGGCTCGGCTTGTGGAAGACATGTGTGGGGCACCCGGAGCAGCTGAAGATGATGCTGTTCCTCAAGAACGATTTCAGGATCGAGCGCTGGCGGACCGCTGCATTGAAGAACGCGTTTGTGCTCTTGGGGAAGCATCGCTACGTCGACTCGGCCTGCTTCTTTCTCCTCGCCGACAGCATCAAGGATGCCTGTTCGGTTATTGCGCGCAAGATGGACGACATTGCGCTTGCGATTGCAGTCGCACGCGTCTACGATGGCGACAGCGGCCCTGCGTTGCGCGCACTCCTTGAAACCGAGGTATTGCCAGAGGCGGTGGTGCTAGGCGACCGTTGGACCACTAGCTGGGTGTTCTGGATCCTTGGCGACAAGCGCAAGGCCATCCAGCTGTTGCTCCGCGTGCCTGCAGACATGGTTGCGGACTTGACGGCCGTGCAGTGCGCGCGTGTGGAACGTGGCAGCCAAAACTTCCTCCAGCACGACCCGCTCTTGCTCATTCTCTTTGCAAACTTGCGCCACAAGGACGTGCACTATTTGCACGGCTCAGCGGAGGTATCCCCGGCGGAGGAGTTTGACGCGATTGTAAACGTGGCGCAGATATATGAGCGGATGGGCTGCGAGTATCTCGCTCTCGCAGTGTTGAAGAACTGGAGCTTTGTTAAGTTTGACACCGCGACGAATCGGGTGGCATGGGACACGAAGGATAAGTCACAGTTGAGCTTGGCAACAACGTTTAACAAGACTCTCCGGTCGTTTGACGCGCCCCTGACGGCTACACAAGTGAAGAAGCAGCAGCCACCACCTGCGATTGCGTTTGTCGAGCCGGATATGAGTTCGTTTAATTTTGGGTTTTAGCGGTGAGCAAAGATTGGTGTAAATTAAACCAAACGCGTGAAACATATTCCAGAATAGCTTGAGCTGGTATGAATTTGTGTATGGTGTAAATAGGCGGAGACTAATTTTTTGTTAAAATTTCCCATACTCCTAGGCTGATGAATAGTTCAGAGAAATCACGATATAAATATTTATAAATTGAATATTTTAAAAAATACATATGCAAAGATGTATTTTAAAAATACCACTCAAATAAATGTGCTCACACTAAGGAACAGCCTTGCACCACTACCTCATTCCAACCTACAGTCCATATATATTGAATATCCAGAACAAAATTCAAGTCAAATGGACGTTACATTATGGAAATATACGGTAAAATCCTGTAGTACAACCTTATTCCAACCTACATATGGTATATCTAGCAGGTAATGGATACTGTTGGCTAGCTAAAAGAGAATTCTTTCCATCTGTAAGATATACACAAGGGTAGTCGGTCGCCTTATGTACCAAGGCGGGTACAATGCCAGGGTTGTTTATCGGAGGTAAGGAGATAATGGATGCCTACTTCCGTCCGGTTAAATGGCACCTTTACTACACTACAGCTCATATACGCGTATGTATTCTATACATTAGACGTCGCGAAATAAATAAATATAAACAGAATGTGAGGCTATCCTTTCCAAGGACAAGCATGAAATAAAAATTAACAAGAGCCAGGCTGGATTGGCACCGCCTTAGGCATCCAACACACAACCCTGAGAGGCGTTGCTCACCAACTTGCGGTATTTGAACAAAGTACCGCTCTTGTAGAAAGGTTCAGGAGCGGTCCATTTGGCTCTTCTCTCAGCCAAAACCTCCTCAGACACCAACAAATCAATGACATTCTTTTCGGCATCAATAATAATCTCGTCACCATCCTGGACTAAACCGATCGGACCACCTTCGGCGGCTTCTGGAACGATGTGGCCGATCAAGAAACCGTGGGAACCACCGGAGAACCTGCCGTCGGTTAAAAGAGACACGTCCTTACCCAACCCGTAGCCCATCAAGGCAGAGGATGGCTTTAACATCTCTGGCATCCCCGGACCACCCTTTGGCCCCTGGTATCTGATGATCACCACGGTCTTTTCGCCCTTCTTGATCTCACCGTTCTCCAAGGCCTTGATGAAGGTTTCCTCATCGTCAAAGGCTCTGGCAGTACCCTTGAAGTAGGTGCCCTCCTTCCCGGTGATCTTGGCAACGGCACCCTCTGGGGCCAAAGACCCACGGAGAATGCGCAAGTGCCCGGTAGGCTTAATCGGCATGTCCACGGAGTGGATGATGTCTTGCTCCAACGGCAAGGATTTGACCTTGGCCAAAGTTTCCTTCATGGTGCCACCGGTGATGTTGTACGTGGAGCCGTCCAAGATGCCCTGCTCCATCAAGTACTTCATGACGGCAGTAGTACCACCGTAGGCCTGCAAGTCAGCCATGACGTACTTACCGGAAGGCTTGAAGTCCGCAAGGAGCGGGGTGTTGTCAGAGATTCTCTGGAAATCGTCGATGGTGAGCTCGACACCGACAGAGTGGGCCATGGCGAGCATGTGCAACACGGCGTTGGTGGAGCCACCGGTGGCAATGACGTACGCAATGGCGTTTTCAAAGGCTTTCTTCGACATGATTTCGCGCGGGGTAAGGTCGAGCGCAATCAAGTTTTTGATGGCGTCACCGACGGCGGCACACTCGATCCTCTTTTCCTTGGAGGTGGCCGCGAACGAAGAAGAGTTTGGAAGGGTCATACCCATGACTTCGGCAACCGAGGCCATGGTATTGGCGGTGTACATACCACCACAGGAGCCTGGGCCCGGGCACGCGTGCTTGACAACGTCCTGGCGGACTTCGTCGGTAACCTGGCCAGAGATGTACTGACCGTAGACCTGGAAGCAGGAGACGACGTCGATCTTTTCGTCAACCAACGGGGAGCCGCAGGTAGACTTACCAGCCTGAATGGTGCCACCGTAGACCATAATGGACGGACGGTTGTGTCTGCCCATGGCCATGAGAACACCCGGCATGTTCTTGTCACAGGACGGGATGGAAATGTTGGCATCGTAGTGCTGGGCCAACATGATGGTTTCAAAGGAATCGGCAATAATCTCACGGGATTGGAGAGAGTACCTCATACCATCGGTACCCATGGAGATACCGTCAGAGACCCCGATGGAGTTGAACTGCATACCCTTAAGGCCCGCCTTGTTGACGGAGTCGGTGCACCAGTTGTTAAGTTCGAGAAGGTGCATGTTACACGGGTTACCGGACCACCACACGGAACCAACACCAACCTGACCCTTGCTCATGTCTGCGTCGGAGAAACCGGTGGCGTAGAGCATGGCCTGGGATGCACCCTGGGACTTTGGCTCGGTAATGATGGAGGAGTATTTGTTGTATTTGGTGGAGGCAGTGGAGGAGATGGAGAAGGATCTGGAGGTTAGTAAGCTGAGCGAGCGAGCAAAGGGGATGAACCAGCAAAGGGGATGATTCAACGGAGGGAATGAACCAACAGAAGGGAATTTGGAATAACAGCCACGTTTTAGCGTATGAAGCTTCAGATTTCCAAGATTTACCGCCGTTTAGGATGAAGTGTGCCCGGTGGGGATACCTGCACGTGCAAGGGCTCCAGCTTTTGCGATGCTAATCGGAAATTCCAAACCGGACACTCAAGGTACACTCACATACGGCGTTTCGATAGGAAAGCTGTAGAATCGCAGAACTAGCGTCACTTTTCACCCTTGTTGCGGTTCTTGGTGCACGCCGTTTCCGATCGGTCGTCTCTGCTGGATTCGCTATAAATTTTCTCGGCTTTGCAACAAAATAAACTTACCTAGAAGCCTTCACGTTACGGCTGGCAAGCCTGGCAAGGAAACCCATAATAATATTGAGTGTGGATAGGAAAACTAAGGCAGTACTATAAGAGGGGTAAGGTATATATAGCACGTAGGTGCTGAGAGGTGAGTGAAAAATGCGATGATTCATCGCCCGTCACGTGCCGAGAGCAGAGGCCTGCACCGGCGTGAGAAACTTGCGATGCCGGCTCGAATTTAGCCAATAAACTGCGGGGAAGATGTAAGCACAAGGTGCGGAGCTAAAACGTGACAAGAGTAAGGTTAGAAATTGATGTTATATTCCAGGGAGTTGACTTCAAGCCAAGGTAGGCACACGTTGAGGAGGTTGATCACAGTGAGACAGTTCCCGGAGCCAATTAATTTATCTAGCACTATTTCCAATCCACAAAGGCCTCTCCAGAAGGGTTCCTATCTCCTAAGCTTGGAATGATAGAGTAGAACCTAACTATTTGACTTCGGCGGCCGATGCATGCATGGAAGAATATCAATGGTGGAGTACTTAAAAAAAACACTCGCTGATTTGTAAATACCAATAGGAAATGTCTATTTGAAAGATTCTGGGACGCTGGCGCAGCTACTCTTCTCGATTTCTTCAACTAATCAGACGCACTTGATATGAAATAAATAGAAATGGTATACATACAGCATGGGATAAACACAAATAATATACACGACCAAGGCAAGGTATTACATAAGAAATCCCTCGGTCCGGTCTAAAACAAGCAACGAAAGTGGAAGAAGCAGAGGTCACAGCGGATTTAATTAGACGTGGTACCAGTGACAGAAAAGTTGGACAAATCGTGAATAACCATGGAGGCTACCGCGGTGGACAACAAAGTGGAAATGGCACCGGTGAACAACGCGGACATGACCAACTCGGCAATCTCCTTCAACTTGGTAGGGGCCAAAGTTCCCAAAACACCAACCTGAGTACCGACGGAACCAAAGTTGGCGAAACCACACAAGGAGTAGGTGGCAATCATCAACCCTCTCTTGGACATAGAGGTGTATGGCTCGTCGTTCATCAACATCAAGTACCCATTAAACTCGTTCTGGATAATCTTGGTGGCCATCAACTGGGAAATCAACAACAACTCATCCTTTGGTGCCCCCAACAACCACGCCACTGGGTACAACAAGTACGACGCCATCAACTCTAACGTCAAGTTTTTGATGTTCCAGAAGTTACCGAACCAGGTCAACAAAGAGTTGATCAAGGCCACAAGCCCGATGATACACAAACATTGGGTCATGATGGTGGCGGCAATGATAAGCCCCAAGGTGGCACCGTTGGAGAAGGCCTGCAAGACGTTTCGAGGACGGGTCGCCTCGTCCTCTTCCCCGTTACCCAAGATTTCCATTTTGCCCGCAGACACAGAGTGTTCGGTTTCAGGGTATCTCAATTTGGAGACCGCCAAAGAGGCCGGGATGGACATTACACAGGAGGAAACCAACGCCTGGGGGTTGACACCCAAGCCGATGTAAGCGACAAGCACAGACCCGGAAATCGTGGCGAAACCGGAGCACATAATCTGGTGGATCTCGGCCTTGGTCAAGTATGGCAACAAGTTCTTGATCAAAATGGCGGACTCGCCGATCCCGATGAACGGAGCGGCGGCGGCGTTGACGGCTTCGGCACCGGAGACCCTAAGAGTCCAGTAGAAGAAGTACGCAAACTTACCCACAGCCCATTGCATAACACCGAAGTAGAACCAGATGTGCACGAAGGAAACGAAAAAGATAACCGCTGGCAAAACGGTAAAGAAGAACATCCCGAGCTGGGAAACCTCGGTATTGGTGACGAACGCAACACCGTCCTTGGCAAAACCAAGCAACTCTCTAGCCAACGTGGAGATAAAGTTGAAAATGTCGTAGCCAGCCTTAGTTCTCAAGACAAAGAGAGCGATAATGTACTGCATCAACATTCCACCAATAACCGTTTGCCATCTGACTGCAGCCCTGTTGACAGAGGTAGCCCACAAGCCAAAAAGCGCCACGCAGACACCGAAAAACGAAATCGCACGGTCACTACGCTTGGAATACTGGGTTTCAGTCGGAACAAACGTGGCCACCATCATGGTTGCAATGGTGATAAGAGCACCTACTGCCATTCTGTGATTGTGGTTAGGAATACACTTGTAGATGAAGTCAGAGCCGAAGTACCAGACCTTCTGCGCCTTATGGAAGATCCAGTATAGAATCGGACTGTACCAGGAGATGATCCGGAGCATGATACAGCCCCACAAAATAGTCGGAATCAACCACTTGTGACGGTGCTTGTCCTGGATAATGATGGACAACCACCAGGAGGTGAAAAACAAGCCCCAGAAGAGACCCCACACCCACTTGTTGCGGCGGAGTAAGCCTCTCGCCTTACCGACAATACCGGTGCTTTGAGCCTTGGATTCTTCGTCGGTAGTTTCCTTTACGTGCTCGTGGTTCTTCTCGAGGCTGTCTTCGGCACTATGTGAGTGGTCGTGGACAAGGTTCACCTCGTTGGCAGACACATAGTCGTGTAACGGGTTGGCGTAGCCAAGTTCGTTGCGCTCCCGGAGCGATTTAATGGAGGACATTTATGGTTGAAGCTGCAGATTTACTGACAATGGATTTTTTTTTTGTTGACTCCAATCAAAGTGGAGAATGAGATGTACCGTTAGAATCAGAATGAAAAAAAAAATGTTACAGACACCTTTAGAGCTCTATATATACGGTTTCCCCAGCCAAGGGTGCAACGTTAGACGGGAGTGACCTCCGAAAACTTTCATCGATAAGACGATGCAATCGGCACCTTTCCCCATCATCAGTATAAGCTGGTAGTGCGCGTAAATGTATGTTCCGCGGCCGTACATGTTGCATTGATAGCTCGGAAATTAGGGCCCAACTGAGAAGAGCCGTACAGCCTGCGTGCGTCCTACATACGTCTGGCGGGGAAGCGAGATTTTCCGTAAAAACTTGACCCCCGTCTGGAAGGAGTTCTTCGGTCTCGTTATCTTTGTTGTTCGGTCATGCATATGCCCAGCATTTTATTTTCCCTGGCCGTCAAAGCGCCACGAAAAGGCCAAAGTCTCCCTGGAAGCCCGGCTGCCAAGTTGAGCGCTGACAGACACTTCTGCTTGGTGCGGTTCAAGCCCATTTGTGACGCCTCGCACCCATGCACGGAGACAAGGTCGTGGATGGACGGGAGTGAAAATTTTTCACCAGACATGAAAAGTCACATGTCGCCAATCTATTCCAGGACTGCATGTTTGACACTATGCACAGCAAGTGGTCTTGGTGTGAATTCTAGACGGCGTTTAAGCAGCAAAATAAGTGCCAAGCAAACTAAGGAGCTTGATAAGGTTTCCTACCCGCGGAGATCCAGTAGAAGCCGCGGAAATAGGCTGACTTTGACTGTGCAGAGTCAGTCGCACTTCCCCGGCGCTTTATTTTTGCATCTGGTACAGGTGCTGTCTGTCGCACCCTAGCAATGAGACGTCGGGAACTCCTCCCGGAGAGATGCTTTCGCCGTGGTACATACCTGTCACGGCGGGCGTGAGACAGACAAGTCTCCGTCTTTCGAGACCTGAGCGTATGCGAAAACACTACCGGCTTCAGGCACCTGACGCAAACTTATAGTTTGATGCTGTGACCCTATGTCAGTGGGGTTAAATTTAGAGTTTCCCAGACCCTACGGCATCGATTAGTTTTTACCGGGCCTGAATTATGAGTGTATAGACCGCGGGTCCAAATGACAAATTCGAAAGATCAGCTAGACAGTCACTTTTCAGCCGCGGGTTACCAGACCGCGCTGAGGGGAATTAAGCCTTCGTATTGACCTAGACAGCCGTTGCTTGAATCATAATTTAGCGGGGTACCCTAAATCTCGCCGGCCGCTTCTGAAAACGTTCTATGACGCGGCGGGCACTCTAAACCACTTTAGGCATTTTGGGGGTGGACTTCGGTAACCCCTGTTATTTTTGGACGCCCAATTTATCACCCAGCTACGCCAGTTAAGCTTTTTATATTACACATGACTCGAGTAGATATCGGCGGCATTTAATCAACAATCTAAAAAGAGATGACTATGACACTGCGTGTGCCTAGATCAGTCAAAGGAGATGAGGAGACATGGGCCCGAGCTTCGGGTACCCGTTCCTCCCCCGACAAACATTAGGATTCAACATCCAACCTCATTCACCAACGCATCAAGCGCGGCTCTTACGTATTCGTCTCGGTTCTTCCCCAAACAAACACTCTGGAAAAGCACTCCATTTTGGGAAGCAAACTCCTGGGTCTTTGTTGTGTCGTCCGTGCCGTTAAACAGATTGTGAAGGAGCAAGATCGGGGTAACATTTTTTCTACCAGCCACCGCTGGTAGGTTGCTGTCCGTGCACTTGCTGTGCTGACTTCTGCGCTTTGTCTCGGCCACTCCCGCTTTGGGGGTCAGCTGAACCTGTCTCCGCGAAGGCGTGTCTAAGACAACCTTTTTGAAAGCTTTGAACATGAACCTCCCAGCCCTGCGCCCTAGGCTAGCCTTTGATACGTCCTGGCCCGAGGCAGATCCCATTGACTCTTTGGTACTCTGATGCTGAAGGGTAAACATCGATTCCGACTCCGACGTTTCGGAGTTCGAAGGAGAAGCCTGGCTGGTACGCGTGGCGGTGGACAAGTTGCGGCCTCTCTCTTTCGCCCGGACAGGTGGGCTAGGCCCATTGATGAAGCATCCAATACTATCATCATCGTCTGTTTCTTCGTTGAGTGTACCGTAGTACTCGCCATCCGAAATGTACGGATCACATTCTTCCTGAACCTGGGTATCTCTGGCGATCGTTTTCAAAGTCTCGTGGACGGCTCGTATTGCTTCCAACTCTGAGGCGTCGCCCGAGCCACAGACAATGATATATGCATCGATAGAGCCAAGCCCGGTGAGCGAAGCGGCGGGGTTCAGCTGGAAGCCAGGGGTGTCGATAATTTCAACCAACACTGGCGACTCCGCGTCCTGCAACATGGCCTCAAAATCCGAAAGCTGTCCCCCTTGGCTTGCCAACCTTTGTGCCTTGCTGGAGGTGAGGATGCGGGTCTTCCATTTGTCTAGACCTGAACTTTGCGAGGATTCTGCGGAAAGAGGCGCCGTCTGACATGGAGAGACCCAGTGTTCAAAGAGGGCTGACAGTGTTTGTACCGTTGGATAGTACTGATCCGTGGCGAAAGTTGAACCGTCGTTAAGGCTTGCAAGTTTCTGGGCAAGCAGTGTCTTACCGGCCCTTCTGGCCCCCAAAATCCCGATCCGGATGGGTTTTCGGAGACAACGCTGGGGTAAGTCCTCGGACGAGGCGTAAGGCGAGAGCTCGTAGTCTGAAATGATTGCCATTAGAAATAATGTGAGGGAAAAAACGGTTTGTAGATACAAGTGCTAAAGTCAAACACTTGATAGTACGAGTGATTATGCTGTTTGAAGCAAGTAATGTCTATGCTCTGAATGTTATTCGCCTATAACGCTCATCCTCGGGCAGGAAAGTTCTTGGTATATATTCTGTTTACGGTCAAATGTGAAACAGTCGCGGAAACTGTTGGTTGTCATCCCCTCAGTCGAAAAAAATAAACTTAAAGTGCTATACTTTAAGCCTCTTCACTACCGGCTTAAATTCCCGCCCACCTCCGCAGCTCATCCGGCAGCGGCCTCCTTTTTTTTTTGCTTGTATAAGTCCGTTCCCCACATTTTGACGTCACGCAAGAAACTCGGCGTTACTTCCCCGGTGGAGGCGTCATCTTCTCGGTGAGAGCGTGATCAAGCACGTGCATAAAAAGCAAATATGTCTCGAAAATGCCAGCCTGGCATGGGCATAAAAACACCGGTGAAGACCAACTGGTGGGAATATTCTCAGCGGAATTTGCTTGCCGACTCAGGAGTTGGACTTGCAACTATGTTAATGACTCCCAGCTTGACGTTTATACCAGCACTATCGGCATGCGACAACAATACGTCCCTGATAGCTGTCAGGTTCTCCTCCCTGGTAATACAAGACGCAGCTCGTATAGCAGGGAGTTTTTCTGTATCCCAGGCTAAACAAAGGGAGGGGAATGATGGAGCAAGCCTCTAAACGATCAGACTAAAGACTTAGCCAAGGCCGCAAAAAAGTATTGACCGGACAATAAGAAAAGTAAGATGTCAGGAGTTGTGTACATACCAACCCGTTACACCAGTATAATTCCTCAGTCTACATCAAGACACAGTCAGTAGGTGGCGCATGGTGGCACATCCGGCCACTATACCTACGAGCACTGTCAAGAAAAACACGTGACGTGCTCATATTTACACCCAAATCCCATCGCCATCACACCATGCCGGATTCAAAAACGACCAGTTTTTTTTACGCATTTGAATCCAAACACGTCCAATTGATCTAAAGCCATTCCATCCAGACATGTCGTTAAACCTCCCTCAAGCGCCAAACGCCGGACTTTTTAAGCAAGGGTACACCACCCACTCGTCCGCGGACGGTGCGATCATCCGCAACATCCAAGCGTGCAACGAGATCTCGCTGATGGTGGCCACCTCGATTGGGCCGTGTGGGCGCAACAAGATCATTGTGAACCACCTCGGTAAGATTTTCATCACCAACGATGCGGCAACCATCTTGAACGAGTTGGATGTTGTTCACCCAGCGGTGAAGATCTTGATCATGGCGTCGAAGCAGCAGGACTACGAGTTGGGCGACTTCTCCAACTTTATCATCTGTTTTGCCGGCGAATTGTTGAAGAACTCGGAAAAGATGCTCGTGTTGGGGTTGTCTCCAATGGAGATTATCCAGGGCTACAAGATGGCCAACAACTACGTGATGGAGCATTTGCAAGACTTTACCGTCGACCGTGTCGAGGACGTGTTTTCCAAGAATAGCTTGATGAAGTTGGTCAAGCCGGTGGTTGCTGCCAAACAGTACGGGAACGAGGGGGTCATCTCGCTGTTAATCATTGACGCTGTTCACTCTGTGCTCAACCCTAAGAACCCAAACTCCTTCAACGTTGACTCTATCAGGGTTGTCAAGATCATGGGCTCGTCCCTTGCCCACTCCCAGGTTATCAAAGGGATGGTGTTCCCACAGGAACCAGAGTCGCATAAGAAGTCAGTGTCTGAGGGTAGAACAAAGGTCGCGGTCTACACGTGTCCAATCGACATTTCTGCGACCGAAACCAAGGGGACCGTCTTGTTGCACAACGCGCAGGAGATGTTGGACTTTACCTCGGGCGAGGAGCTGCAGATCGAGGCCATTGTCAAGGAGATCCATGCCTCTGGGGTTCGGGTGATTATCGCCGGCTCTTCGGTTAGCGAGATCTTCCTCCACTACTTGAACAAGTATGGCTTTGTTGTGTTAAAGGTTGGCTCTAAGTTCGACTTGAGACGTATTTGTCGTGTCTGTGGCGCCAGTCCGTTGGCCCGTTTGGGCGCGCCGATGCCAGAAGAAATGGGTGCGATTGACTTTGTCGAGACCAAGGAGATTGGCTCGGACAGAGTCACGATCTTCAGACAAGACACTGAAAACGCCAACTCCCGTTCGTTGACCGCTACGATTATCGTTAGAGGCGCCACCACAAACAACTTGGATGATATCGAGCGCGCGATTGATGACGGTATCTCCTCTCTCAAGGGCTTGTTGAAGGATGCATCCTTGTTGCCAGGTGCCGGGTCCGTGGAGATTCAGTTGATCAACAAGTTGACCGCTTGGGGTGAGAAGCAGCCGGGTTTGTTGCAGTTGGCCATCAAGGCTTTTGCCCAGTCCTTGGAGGTTATTCCGCGCTCTTTGGCCGAGACTGCCGGGTTGAATGCCACGGAGACGTTGTCCAACTTGTACGCCGCTGCCTCTGCCCAGGAATCCGTCGCGGCAGATGCGAGGGTCCACTATGGTGTGGATGTTGACCAGGAGAACGAAAACGGGATTGTTGACGTGACCGCTGAGGGTGTCTATGACTTGCTCATTTCCAAGAAGAGTGCCATTTCGTTGGCTACCGATGCCGCCACCACCGTATTGTCTGTGGATTCTATCATTATGGCAAAGAGAGCCGGTGGACCGTCAGTGCCAAAGCAGGCCAGACCAGGCAACTGGGACCAGGCTGATTAGCGAGCAAAGCAAAGCCCGAAGTGCCAAATGCGAAGATGCAGTGTATATTAATGTTATAGGGTTATAGATAAGGTGTAGCGGGGATGAGGTAGGGATATGACTTATCCATGAGTAGAGAGGTTGAAGCAGGATTGCAGGTGGAGAGGCGGGCAAAGATCTTGGTACATAATCGTGAAACAGCTTCAAGAAGTTTGGTTCTAGCGTAGGATACGTGAGATATTTTCGGGAGTTAACCAAGCTTACAAGATTTAACATCGGTGAGGTTCCGTTGGAGTAGTGTCAGATGTATAATATCAGATTAAGCTGGGCTGTTTGAGATTTCGCTCCTCTTTCGAGGATTGTTATTAAAGCATGATTAGACTCATATACTTATACTGGTGATTATTTTTACATTTAGCTAATAAAATCGCCATATATAATACAGAGGCCATCTCACGAAATAATACTTTTTATTTATTTTACGTATAGCCTGTCAAAGCCTTTCTCCAGTTTCCATCTTGACGCAAGATCCGCTCAATTACCCTTCATTACTAGACAGTGCGCAATTATATTTCATCCGTAGCTGTTAATATTTATAGAATTACCACTGATAGCTTATCGACCACTTAATATTTTATGGTGTAAAACAGTGGCTATGGCTACAATCGGTTAAGCTGACGTTGCGCGAGCCACCGGTCACATGATCCTGACTTGCAAGTTACCCATTGGTGAGAAAAAGCAGTGCATTTCTCCCAGCCCTCAAGCCACGATTCGTCCCAGCCTTATACATATCCAAAACACAGCCATGAGTTCCATGATGAAAAAAAAGTTCCGTTCGCAGGCGAGTCAGGCGAGATACGAAAAGACGCTCGCGGGTAGATACGAGAAGTTGTACCGCAAACACCACCTCTGGGTATTTGGCATACCGTTTATCGCTGCCCTCGTGGGCGGTTCCTTCTTATTGTCAAACTTCACGGCTACCCGCTACGAGCAACATGATCAGAAGGTGCGGGAAGTGGACGAAGAGACCCAGTTGTCTATCTTGGGGAACAGAAAGCCGGTAGACATGAAGGAACAGTATTACCAGCTCCAGGGCTTGATGGAGGAGCACCAGGACTGGGAACCGAAGCGTGTGCCGAGGTTGGAAGGGGAGTCGGAGAATAAGTGGTAGATGGCCAAGAGACTTGATTATATTCCATTTGGCCAGTACCCAAGTGTCGTATTTGGGTAAGACGATATTCACATTGTCGTGACCGAGCTAGCATATCTGGAAAACCCCTGATTACATGAGAGCTGAGTAGTTTTCTATGGCCCTCTCGGTGTATCCTCCAGATCATTAGTGTTGTTTCACTATAGCTGGTGGAATCCTTTGTGTCGTTTCACCATAGTTCTGTTGAAATCCTTTGTGCTGTCTTGCTATAGCTCCGGTGAAAGTGCCTTGCAGCCTTTTTCATATTTGATATCCTATATCTACAGAAATGGGTTTTGTACCATTTTCCAACTCTTGATTTTCGTAGTCCCACCCCCTTGATGGTACCTATTCCACCCCCCCACTTTTGTGACGAACCATTATTTCCCCATCTTTGTACATACTCTATTTCTAACGAATACACGATCTTTTGAGCTTGCTGTATGAAAATCGATTTACCGTATCTGTTTTACGAGCACATGCTCCTTATACCTCTTAAACAATCTTTATAAAATAGTTGACCCTTAACTTCTAGCGGCTACGATCCTAACTCTCTTTTCTCTAGATTTTGAGCCCAAGCCGTGATTCTGTATGGTTGAGATTTGGGTGTGGCTACTCATCGCCTGAGCCGCATCATAATTTTTCACATTTTTTTCCTTGTAAAAGATTCCACTTGTATGTATAACCCTCTTTTTATCCCATCTCTGCGCACAAAATGGTCTCCTTCTCTTGCGAAAATTGTAACGACACCATCATCAAGAAGAAGTTGGACCAGCACACCCAGAGATGCTACGGTGCTTACTTTACCTGCATTGACTGCTCCACCACCTTTAATGGCACCGACTACAGAAACCATACCCAGTGCATCTCTGAGGCTGAGAAATACGAGAAAGCCTTGTACAAGCCAAAGAAGCAGCCACAATCAAAGAAAGAGCCGCAGTCAAAGAAGGAGCCACAGTCAAAGAAGGAACCACAGTCAAAGAAGGAAGTCAAGTCTGTTGTGGACAAAAAGCCAGTTGAGGTGAAGGACAAGAAAGACAAAAAGAACAAGGGTTTGACGGCCTATGTTGATGAAAAGAACAACAACTTGTACAAGATTGTTAAAAAGATTTCCTCTGACCAGGATGCAGACTTGAAGGATATCTTGAAGAAGCTCAAGTTGGTCAAGAACGCCAACGGTGAAGTCTCCATCACCTTATAAACACTCAGCTACTGTATACTAAATCACGTTATCAAATATATCTAGCTCGTAAACATAAGAGATAATATTAGTATGCCGTGTCTAGTTACGGGGGATGCGACACAGAAAGCTAGGCCGTTCGGATTGATAAGGATACGAATGCTAAAAGCGTTATTCCAGCGTCCAAAGACACTACAGGAGGATATATGAGTGATAAATATCGTGTTTACAAATTAGTGTCATAACAATAACGATATGGTTAATCATCGATCGTATGGCAATTATAACGTCTGTATTTTTGAGTGCAACACGACGGAAGTAAACAAGATTGAGTCTCCACCTATGAACACCGTTCAAGCCTTGTCAAATTACCCACAGTTTTATTAACAACGTGTACTTCTTCGTAGCTAAGCACCGTCATAAAACATCCTGACACCTTCAAAACCGGTTCCCAAGAACGTTCATATAACATTAGGTACTCACTCCATTCCGTAGAAAACCCCAACCATGCCTATTGCAGAAATAATCCCTTAGCGACAGAAAACCAACATTTATCACCTGATTTTCCACGAAACTGCTTGCTTGTATCCCATCTAATAGAGTCTATACACTATAAACTATATTAGCACCCTTCATCACTCGTGCTCATCTCCTTCGGTGCCGGAGAAAATATTTTTTCTTTAATTTTTCACTCCTGCATGGCTATATCTCCAGCCATCACACGCTCCTATCCCACTCTTCCCCTTATCAAGACAAGATGGCTAAGAAGACCCAGAGAAAGCTCACCTCCACGGAGCGCAAACAGAGACGTGACAAGGAGCAGAACACGTTGCAGAAGTTGAAGGATGACATCGAGGCGTTCGATCTCGACTCCGCCGTGACGCAGTTCTCGGAATTGCCGATTTCTGAGCCGACTCTCAAGGGGTTGAAGGAAGCCAGTTTCGTGCAGTTGACAGACATTCAGAAGAAAACGATCCCGTTAGCGTTGAAAGGCCACGATGTGTTAGGAGCTGCGCGTACCGGGTCCGGAAAGACGCTTTCGTTCATCATTCCCGTAATTGAGTCCTTGTTACAGAACAAATTCACAGAATTTGATGGGCTAGGGGCATTGATCATCTCGCCAACCAGAGAATTGGCGATGCAGATCTTCGAGGTCTTGACCAAGGTCGGGAAGCACAACAACTTTTCCGCCGGGTTAGTCATCGGTGGGAAGGACGTGAAGTACGAGAAGGAGCGAATCGCCAAGATTAACATTTTGATCGGGACGCCCGGCAGAATTCTCCACCACATGGACCAGACCGTTGGGATGAACTTGGATAACTTGCAGATGCTTGTGCTTGACGAGGCTGACAGGATCTTGGACATGGGGTTCAAAAAGACGATCGACTCGATTATCGAGAACATTCCGCCAACCAGGCAGACGCTTTTGTTCTCAGCCACCCAGACCAAGTCGGTCGGAGACCTCGCAAGATTGTCGCTCACCAACCCGAAGTACGTGGATACCGAGGACAAGAAGGACACGGCTACGCCGGATTCCCTCGAGCAGCACTACCTCTCGCTTCCCTTGGACGAAAAACTCGACACCTTATGGTCGTTTATCAAGACTCACTTAAAGAGCAAGATCTTGGTCTTTTTTTCGTCGTCCAAGGAAGTACACTACGTGTACGAGACGTTCAGGACGATGCAGCCGGGTATCTCGTTGATGAAGTTGCACGGGAGACAGAAACAGACGTCGAGAATTGAAACCACGGTCAAGTTTTCCCAGGCCCAGCACGTGTGCTTGTTTGCGACCGACGTCGTGGCCAGGGGCTTGGACTTTCCTGCGATCGATTGGGTCGTTCAGGTGGACTGTCCGGAGGATTCCGCCACCTACATCCACCGGGTGGGGAGATGTGCCCGGTTCGGCCGTGCGGGCAAGTCATTGATCTTTTTGGTTCCGTCCGAGGAAGAGGCGTTCCTCAAGCGCTTGCAGGCGGCGAAAATCGAACTCAACCGGTTGAACATCAAAGAGGCGAAGAAGAAGTCGATCCGAAGCAAGTTGCAGGCATTGTGTTTCTCCAGTCCAGAGATTAAGTATCTCGGCCAAAAGGCGTTCATTTCGTACATGCGCTCGGTCTATGTGCAGAAGGACAAGGAGGTTTTCAACATTGAGGAGCTTCCGACGGAGAAATATGCCCAGTCATTGGGGTTGCCGGGCGCGCCGAAGATCAAGATGCTCGGGGGAAGCAAGAACAAGGAAATGAAAAACGCATCCAGACAGTTGTTGGCGTTGTCTAAGGCCAACGACGAGGGCGAGATGGAGGAAGAAGATGGTAAGGTTAGAACCAAATACGACCGTATGTTTGAGCGTCAGAATCAAAATGTCCTTTCCGAGCACTATTTGACCTTGACGGGGAACAAGCCAGAGGGAGAGACTCTGGACGTGGAGGACGCTGACGGCGGGTTCATGAAGGTGAAGCGCACAGATCACGAGTTGAAGGAGGAGGAGTTGCCCGAATTGATGGCGCCCACCTCTAAAAGAGCTGCCAAGAAGGGATTGTCCAAGAAGGCATCATTAAAGGCCCACGGCAACCCCACCAAGTTAGTCTTTGACGACGAGGGGGTCGCGCACGCGATCTACGAATTGGAAGACATGGATGACTTTGAAAAGCGAGGGGACGCTAAGACCCAGAAGGAGCAGTTTGTAGCGCAGGAGGCCAAGGAAATGGCCGTGGCGGATGAGGATGATAAGGCCCTTGCCAAGGAGAAGAAGCAGGAGAAAAAGAGAAAGAGACAAGAGGCCGAGAGAAGAGCCAATGAAAGCAGTGACGAGAGCGGTGACGAGAGTGGTAATGAGTCAATGGTACTGGGAAGTCCAGAGGCCGATTTGGACCGCGACTTGGAATCTAGCGATGAAAGTGACGAGGAGCCGTCTGCCAAGAAGCCAAAGTGGTTTGAAAACGACAAGGTTGGCGGGACCTATAACCAGGCCGATGACGTGTACGAGATCGAGGAGCCAGAAACCTTGGAGGACTTGGAAGCCTTGTCTGCAAGATTGTTGCAGGGTTAGAGTGTGTACTGTGTATCATAGACGATTGTAATATGTGGATGTAGAGATGGAAGGAAAGAGGTTTACTGACTAGACTATTGGGATGCTTACAGGAATGAAGAACCGGAATGACTGCCTAGAGAGGTATTCTCGAAATGATAAATCAATAATACGTTTTATGTTGCCTTAATTTCCGAGGCACATGAACCATGTAGGTGCATTTTCTACCACGCTGCTAATAACCTCTGATAAATTGATCTATCATATAGGTTGTATAGTGTAGTGGTTATCACTGTTGGTTCTGATCCAATAACCCCCGGTTTGAATCCGAGTACAACCTTTTTTGGTATAGGAATGCCCAAGGTAATAGATATCAAGCACCACTCAGGACATAGGCAGGCTTTCCCATGGTCTGTTCGCAAATCCTACAGTGCATTCTTTAACACTTGTAAATAACTCGAGAAACTAAAGTCGCCATCCTGAAACTTCTGGTAGAGCTTCCCGTAAGACTGAAGGTTTACTTCCTGTTAATGCCACTTTTTTCCCCCTCCTAAACTCCCTTTTATTGATTATAAACGTGTATTGATCGCTTCGGATTAATCTTCCCGACTGCCAAACTTTATTTTTATATTCCATTGGGAATTTTCACCTTACAACCACTCCGTATCTCATGTCTCCCCCATAGAAGGCTCAGACTCACAGTTTTTCACTCCTCTTATTTTTCTGTTCTTCGTCTCCAAATTAATACCCAATTACTCTTGAAATCCACCTTTTGTGCGGAGATTTGTCGTCTCATCAAACCCCACCAAATCCCGTGTCAGAGCAAGAGGGAATCCTGCATGTAATCCCAAAGACTCGCCCACTTACCGTTTAAGGCCAGCTCTTAACGCGTCGTGAACTCTAACGCGATTGGCATGTTATTGATCTCTTATTATCTCTCATAAATTTTGCACCTCCAACCTTTCACCGGTATATATTCACAACTTATCCAGCAGCTGGAACTGCACCTGCACTCAATCGATTACTAGGGTGTGCCCCCAACAATATACCGTGGTGTAAATACATCTCCAATTGTACTGCTTATCGGTACCCGCTTCCCATAGTGCCCTCCCCTTGCGCCAGTACTTTCCTACGCCTTCACCGAGTTTTCGCTTCATTTCTTCAATCCTCAACCCATGGAAACATATCCCCTGTCGGTGCGCACGCGCACGCCGTCGCCTGTGCGTACGCCGACACTCCTTCCGCCAAAGCCCGGTCCGGACTTCCTCACCCCTGACCTCAAAACGGCCCTTCCAAAGAAACTCACCCGATCAACCTCCGTGTACAACGGAAAAACCGGCTTAAACTTGTTTGGGCGCACGCGCACCACCTCTAGTGCATCGTCAACGTCCGCCACAAGCACACCCGGTCATTCGCGGCACCTGTCGTACTCCCCACTCGCACCCAAACACCGGGCCCAGCAGCCGGGCTCGAACCTTGACGCCATCACTTGCACACCGGTGGCTTCTCCCACCAAGGCCAATGAGCAGCCCCCGGACGACTTGCTCTCGCTCCCTATCAACCCAGCGACGATTGAAGGTCTCGACATGAACGATCAGTTGCGGCTCCTCGCGATGAAGGAGATGTCGATTGTGGAGATGCGCGACAACATTAAAGCGTTGACGGAGACGTTACAACGACTGGAGACCGAGCTCCACGACCTCAAGCAGTTGGTCCAGCGGTCGCTCTACAAAGAAATGGTGCCCGTCGGGAGAAAGAACTTGCAGCAGAAGCTCCAAACAGACAGTGAAGAGGAGTTAGATCCGCGCGCGGCAGCGATCCGACTGACGCGAAACCGGCGCTCCTCCAGCCTCACCTCGCCGCAGAAGCCAAAGCCGGTCAAGACCAGAGACCCAGAGTCAAAACGGTTCTCCTTTCTCGCCAAGCCGCTCGATCTCCTCAACCAGTTCGATACCATGCTACAGAACGAGTTTGAAAAGTCACTCAGCGTCAGGGACGAGAATTTCACCGAGGCCTCGGCCGCGTCGGACGATCTTGCCGAGCTATCCTTTACCACCCCGCCCGACCAGCCAGACGTGATGAATACGGTATCTAACTCCATCTGGTCGTTTGTATCCGAGGTGAAGACGAACTTGATGCAGTACCAGGAGGAAATACCCAGGAAGCCGAAGGAAGTAGAGCTAGGCGTGATGCATGCGCATGAGGCCTCGTTAAATACTTTGGCAGAGTTGACCGAGCTTCCGTCTCGCAGCGCCACGCCGCAAGATGTCTCGCGCTTTCCCTCGACGTCCATTACGCCAAAGGTGGGGGAATCTGAAAGATTTGAGAGACCCTTTGAAAGCTTTTCGGACAGGTCCGAGAGGGTTCCAGAAAAAAGGTTCGTTGAGGGATCCACTGAGAAAGCAGGTGAGAGGAGTTTCTCTGATAGGTCTCTGAGGGTATCGTCACTCAAGTCCGACCCAAGAGCTGAAAAAGCTGGAAAGATTGTCAACTCCGAAGATGAGCTTGATTTCTTTGAGCTGCAGTTAGGCTCGGGCTCAAATGCCGCCTTGCCTCAAATTTTTGTTCCCCGGTCCAGAACAAAGGCATCAGAGGGATAGGCTGAGATTTCTAGAGGTTATTTCCAAAAGATTGGCAGATCTGAATGTGACAGGAGATAACAGGCTGAGTGTTACCCGTGCTGTGAAGGTATTGAGAAAAAAAATTCAGCCTTGGGGGTGACGTCTTGTATCCTTCATGTTAAATGTAATAGGCTTGAATTAATATTACAAAGACGGCTACAGAAACCATCTCCATCGTTATTCCTTCTCTCGTTAGTTATGGTTTAAGGATATGCTCCCTTGGACCTCAGTGACCCTTCCGGTTCTAGCCGACATCCCAGGACGGCCATCACTCCGAGTAGTCCCCGCCCACCCTCTCGTAAATAAATATTCATTACTATATATTAGCTAGTGATGTCCACGCCATAGATTCTCACCGAAGTGTCCTCACTCCCAACAGCCAACTTTAATCTACCATTGGACGCCACCAGGCGGTTCCAGGCAAGCCTGTTGACCCTCGCAGCGGGCAAGATTTCGTCCGGGAACCGTGAAACCAAGGTAAACTCCCCTGCCCTCGTCATGGAATACACCAAAACACCCCCGTCTTCCAACCCCACAGCCAATACAGCCTTCCCTCCGAAGACATCTCTATGCACATCCACAGCTGTCACCACAGCTTGCAGCCGAAGTGTGGCTATGAGCTCGACCCCATTCGCCGTAACTTCCCAAAACTTTACAGTCTTGTCTCTAGAGCCGGTGAAAAAGGCTACATTACCCCATGCATCTGGCCCCCAAGAGCAATCCCAGATGATTCTGGAGTGCGCCTTTTCATTCGTCACGGCCATGGCATACCCATCGCCCCGCTTCTCCCACAAAACAAACGATCGATCTCTGGAGACTGACAACAAGTACGTGTCATCGGCCGAAAACTTGACTCGGGTTACAGTCAAACTGTGTCCAGAGAGACTATTATCAGAAAGCAACCAGTCATCCTTAGCACCATTCTGGAAGAGTCTGACGGTGGCATGCTGCTTGGAGTTGGAGCGGCATGACGAGGCGATGGTTTTCCCGTCACGGGAAACATCGACCGTGACCAACTCGTACCCATGGCCATATAACTTTTCCATTTCCGGGTACAATGTGTGTCTCTGGAGATGGTCTTCCAACGGCGGCTGCGTCAAGAGCTGCAACGTGTCGTAGGTGATGTTGGTGGCCTCTGTTTCCTCCTCCTCCTCCTCAGCCGTGGCTTTGTTGGAAAGCCCCAACACCGGAAGCGAGGCAGCGTCTGATACAACCTGCTTGTTGAATTTTGCACCAGAGAACTTTCCTAAAATCTCCGCCACACCCCTGGGAAGCTCAAAAATGCGCAACAACTTTTCATCACCCCCGGAAACAAACTTCAAGTCGTCAATCGGCTTGAGGCAAACCATGTCGTAGCCGTGGATCTGCGGTCTGGCAAACTCGTGCCACGTCGCGGATCTTTCCCGGCCATCCGTCTGCGTCCACTGGGCCAAAAGGCGCGTGGTCTGGTCTAAAGACGTGTACATAAGGTAATCACCGGTAAGGGCCCAGGACAAGTCGGTGACAGACTTGGTGGCGCCACTAATCCCCAAGTGATTTTGGTCCCATTGCGAAAGTTTATCCTCGGCTTCCCCGAGTTTAGCCGACGAGTACACGCGGAAACTCCCGGTCTTCCCATTGGTCACGATCCACTGCCTCTGCGCGTCCTCAAACCACAATGCCGACCAGAACCCACCCGCGGCGCCGGTTGCGGTGGACGCACCCTTGATGCTGATCTCCCCGAGACGCGATACACAGCACCAGATCCCCGAAAGCTGATCCATGCTCCAGATCATCAACGACGTGTCGGCACACGACGAAAGCAAGTACATCGCGCCAGGGGACGGGTGCCAGTTAAGCGAAGTGATCCAATCATCGTGTCCCATGATCAAGGAATCAAAGTTAATGGCCACTTTTGTGGAATTTACCGCGAATTTGTACTGCTTGTTTGTGAGGAGAATCAACTTTGCCAGATCCTCGTCTGAGTTATCAATATATTCGTTGATCCGGAAGCGCCACAAGCGAATGTATCGGTCCTGCGAGCCCAGCGCCACGAGCCAGTTTCCCACACTCTCCTGCTTGAACGCAATCGCCTTGATCCAGTCTTCGTGGCCTGGAAGCGTCGCGCTGAGCGTAAAACCATCAATCTTTTCGCCATACCCAAAGGAATACACAAACATGTTGACGTGGGTCCCGCCGACCGCAAGGAGGTAGTTGTTCGCTTCTACTCGCTGGAGGGCCAAACAGAGAGGGAAGTAGCCCACCCGCACCCTAAACGAGTGAACCTGCACAAATAGCCCGTCCTGCAAGCCCCAGAGGAAGATTTTTCCGTCGGAGGAGCCGGTCGCGAGCAAGGTGCCGAACACAGCCATGCACGTGACGGACGCGGTGTGGAAGGCGGTCAACGTCTGGAACAATGCGTACTCGCCCTGGTCCTGATCCTGTTTCCAGATGCAAATGTCACAGTCTTCGGCTGCTGAGATCAAAAACGGTGTGCCTGGCATGAATTTAACGCTCGTCACCTCTTTGGTGTGCGCGTTGAGCGTCTTGTAGACACCCTTGCTGGATGCATCTAATGGATTCCACAAGGCAACCGTGGTGTTAGCCCCGTAGGCAATGTGATGGGTCTCGGGATGAACGTCCGACACGTGGGTCTGCCTGTTGGCCCCGATCGAAATGGACTCAACGGAGGGCATGTTTGTACGGTGATTAGTGGTTGAGGTTGATACGCAATGAGTAAAAAATTTATAAGCCGCACATTTTTCTTCAATGGCGTGTAACGATTGTGCAGGATATTGGTAAGGACACGATAACCCAACCATGATGTAGGATAAGGGTTACCCACTTCGGAGGTCTATACCTATTTTATTATCCAGGTATTGACCTGGTTTGATTCTCCTATAATATCCTAGTCTCATCATCGCCAGTATTACCGTGTTGTAGAATTCAGGAGATGCCACAGAGGCGACCCCAGCACTAACAATGTTATTCGGCTTATGTCAGCCCTGCGTCACGTGACAGCGAAATCGCGCGCACTGTTACAGCGTCAAAAATAAATGGCCCGTTTTGCTTAACCGACCCCCAGCCATGATGCTCTCTAGCCTAATATCCAAGATGAGTGTTTACACAGCCTCCACCACCGCTCCAGTTAACATTGCCGTATGTACTAAGAAAGTCTTGTTTTGTCTTTGAGACAAAGTGAACCCATTCCAAGCTGCTACCACCTCACGCATTGAAGATGAGAATCTTTCGATTTTGGTGACGGCAACTAGGTTTGAGATGGCCCTTCGGCTCGGTGTGTCCCCAGAGAGCAATCGCATCCGTTTTCCTTCTTCTGCCCCCTCGGACAGGTCCTCTCCGTAGCCAATACTAACACCTCGTAGACCTTGAAGTACTGGGGTAAGAGAGACAAATCTTTGAATCTTCCAACCAATTCGTCCATCTCCGTTACCTTGTCCCAGGATGACTTGAGAACCCTCACCTCTGTCGCCACCTCCTCCAGCTTCACCGAGGACCAGTTATGGTTGAACGGAACGCCAGAGTCCCTCACCTCCGAGCGTACAGTTGCCTGCTTGAAGGACCTCCGTGCGTTGAGAACCGCTGTTGAGGCCAGGGACACGTCCCTTCCAAAGTTCTCCGAGTGGAAGTTGCACATTGTTTCCGAAAACAACTTTCCAACCGCTGCGGGTCTCGCTTCCTCTGCTGCTGGCTTCTCGGCGTTGGTCAAGGCCATTGCCAAGTTGTACGAGTTGCCTGAATCCATGTCCGAGATCTCGAAGATTGCCAGGAAGGGCTCTGGTTCTGCCTGTCGCTCACTCTTTGGTGGCTACGTTGCGTGGGAGATGGGTTCAGAAGTTGACGGCTCCGACTCCAAAGCTGTCGAGGTCGCTCCGTTGGAGCACTGGCCATCCATGAAGGCCGCCATCTTGGTTGTCAGTGCCGACAAGAAGGACACGCCATCCACCTCCGGGATGCAGACCACCGTTGCCACCTCCGACTTGTTCCAGCACAGAATCAAGAACGTGGTTCCTACCAGATTCATCGAAATGAAGGAGACCATTCTCAACAAGGACTTTGCCAAGTTTGCCGAGTTGACCATGAAGGATTCCAACAGTTTCCACGCCGTCTGCTTGGACTCCTACCCACCCATCAAATACCTCAACGACACTTCCATGAAGGTCATCAAGCTCATCCACACTTTGAACGCCGCTGCTGGTGAAACCATCGCTGCCTACACCTTTGATGCCGGTCCAAACGCCGTCATCTACTACTTGGAAGAGAACGAGGCTGTTGTCTTGGGGCTTTTGCACGAGTTATTTGGCGGGGTTGCGGGCTGGGAAAAGGTCGACAAGGAGCAGCTCACTTTGTTAAAGGCGTTCCCTAAGGAGCATTTGGACTACGATATCACCAAGGGTGTCGCTAAGATCATCTTGACCAGAGTCGGGCCAGGTCCTCAAGACACCGAGCAATGCTTGATTAACAAAGAGACTGGTCTCCCGAACTAAAAAGGGTGCCGGTGGGCAGCTGTGAACTTTAATAAATAATACGTAGAACAAAGGGTGTAGGAGCGTGCCAGCATCTCGGAATGATACAAAGGGCTGGCATCCTCGGTGAACCATATTCCAGAATACGCAATGCATTGAATTCAGAGGTTTGAAGCGATTGATGTCAAGGCATATTCAGTGGATTATTGCCCGTACAAGGAGTCTCTGCTAGATATCAGAACAACGCAAATAGGACAATTGACCCTCCCCCAGTGGTACGAGAAACGAATAGGTGTTATATGTACATAGGGGAACTTTACAAAGACCTGCATATACAATCAAGGCACCGATATGACTCACTTACACAATTATTATATACCCTTCTAGATTATGGCTCATGTCTACCGAACCTTGATTAACATTCTCTCTAGGCCAACCTGGTCATTTAGTCATGCTTAGTTCGCTTGGAAGAGATTCCGGTTTATGCTTTGCCGTGCATAGCCGCGGCGCATGAGTCACTGAAATTTCACGGGGCTGTTATCACTACCTCAAAATATAAATGCACCGCCCTACCTACCCCCTTTTTCAGATACCTCCCCAAGCTAACTAAGAATATGGTCTAAACATGCCAGTTTTTGGAAAGAAATTCAGAGAGCAGCACTTCTCCCTCAGCCCTTCTGCCATCCCCGTGAACAACGGCTCGTACGGCGTGGCACCAACGGTGGTCCTAGAGGAGTTCCACGACATCCAATGGAAGAAGGAAGGCTTTCCAGACCGCTATCTCAGAGCGGAGCAACCTCTCGATGTCATTGCTTCTACCAAAGCCATTGCGGACATTGTGGACGCCGATTACGAAAACTTGGTATTCGCTGATAGTACGTCCGCCGGGGTAAACATGGTGCTCCGCTCGTTTCCGTTCGCCAGGGGTGACAAGATTCTCTTCCAAACCACTACCTACTCTGCCTGCATCAATACCGTCAAGTTTCTTGCGCTCCGCTACGGTGTTGTTCCGTTGACGGTTCAGCTCGACTACCCGTTGTCTGACGACGAGGTGGTGGAAAAGTTTGCCCAGGCAATGAAAGCGGAGGCCGAGACCGGCATTCCGGTGAAGATGTGCCTTTTTGACGCCATCTCCTCCCTTCCAGGACTCAGAGTCCCGTTCGAAAGAATTGTCCAGTTGTGCAAGGACCAGGATGTGATTTCGTTTGTGGATGGAGCTCACACCGTGGGGCAGATTCCCATCGCATTGCGGACCTTGCAGCCCGACTTTTTCATCTCCAACCTCCACAAGTGGTACATGGTTCCGAAAGGCTGTGCAATTGTGTACGTAGCGCCCAAGTACCACAGAAGCATCCATAGCTTTCCAATCTCCCACAGCTTTTTGGAGGACGATGTGGTGTTGCCTCTGGCATTGGAAGCTACCAGATTGGTGGATCGGTTTAGGTTGACCTTGGTCAGTTATTTCGCCAATATTACCGTGGTTCCCGCTGCCATTAAGTTTAGAAACAATGTCTGTGGGGGTGAGACCGAAATCTCCAACTACTGTTACAAGCTCGCCCAAGACGTGGGGGATATGTTGGCTGCCAGGTGGGGCACTAGCGTTTTGAACAACAGCCACAAGGAATCGCGTCAACTTGCCATGGTGAATGTGGAGGTTCCAGTGGTGCCGCTGGAGTTGAGTTCTGGATGGAGAAAGCACGTCGAAGAGAAGATGCTTGAGAACTCTGTGTTTGTGCCGTTATTTGAGCACAACGGAAAGCTCTACGCGAGATTTTCGTGTACTGTGTACAATGACATGGAGGATTACCTGGCTGCGGCGGATCTTTTGCTAAAGTTTGTGAATGAGGTTGTCAATTAAGCCTCTAAGTTGAAATGGTATGCATCGTGGCATCCAACGTCAAATCTTATCCGTATATGGATTACAGAAGTATAATATTAATTGAATATTACATTAAAATTAACGTGGTGAGGGGCTGAGATTTACAGATAAATATATTCGTACAAATATAAATATATACACTCCAGCTCTTGCAGATGCATTTTATCTGAATTGGTGTCCGCGCCGCACGCTATACAATATCAGAAATTTTTATACTTTTCATCTTCACCTCTCCTTCCGACCTCAACCAGTTATGTCACACATTGAGGAAGTATCGCTGAGCCTGACGGTCTCGCTCACTCCGACCCCCTCCTTCGTTGTCAAGACAAAGGTGGCGTCGCTTCCTGAACACAACCTCACGGGTGCCACCTACGCCCTTGGCCAGAAGATCTTCCTCAACATCTGCAGCAACGCCCTCGTCCCGTTGCCACCAACGCCGTTTCATCCAACACAGACATTTCCGCTCATTATGGAGAATGCATGGGAGATCCCGATCATCGTGTCGCGTGAGCGCACCGCCACGGATAAGCAAGGCGTGGTGTGCTCGGTGTACGACTGTATGGTGAATGACTCAGCGATGGAGTGGATCCACGCGGATTCCAACTTGCGGATGATTGCAATCGAATGGTGTTTAGAGAGTATTGAGTACAACTCACTGTGCACCGTCAGCCGCGAGTACGCGATTCCGAAGATGAAGTTCAAGGGCGAGGTTGTTGCGACCGAGTTATTACTGTCGGAATTGGCGGGGCGCAGTGGGATGCAGCACGAAATGGAGCGGCTAAAAGAGGATGAGGTGATTGGGTTGATTCTGGAGAGCAGAGAGGATGATGATGAATTGCCTGCGTTATTCCCCCTGACCACCACCGCCAGACCGTTGATCCAGGAGATCAGCGAGTTGTCTATTGAAGAAAAGGAAGGTACAAAGGGTCTGAAGACAGAGGTTAAATTAGTCACCGGGGCCCCGAAGGATATCAGGAAGCTCCAATTTAGGGTGTCATTTCACAAACTCACAGGGAATCATAAGTTGCAAATCAAAATCTCAAACGAGCACTTGACATCGTCATTTGACTACAGGTTGGCTTATTTAAAGGACAGCCATGTGCTAGTGGTGGAGAGCTGTGTGGAGTCAACTGTGGTTATCAATAACGCCTTGGAGATTCCGTTGCCCGTAGGCATGGGCACCGGGTTTGAGAGTTTCTATATCAAGGATGAGGCCGCGTTGTGTGTGTTTATCAGGTAGAGGATAGGCCGTGGATGATTCTTCATTCATGATTCTTTATGGATGCTAGTGTAATGCATATCACCAGATATCTGAAAGAGAGGCCAAGAGGAAACGAATCTTTCTGAGGATATCTATCTACTAGCTTCGGATTCCACAAACTTGGAGTAGGTGAAAATGAGCATGGAAATGATTTCGATTGGATATAGTGCAAAACAAACAAGAGGTTAATCAACGTAATTTCCAATATACTAGCCAACTCTTAGATATTTAGCTCATTGTCCCCCGCGGCCTGCCTGTAAACAAATTCTAGCCAAAAATAGTAGCCTTCAGAGCTCTAACTGAATACACCCCACAGTCGTTATCACCCAATCGTAGATATAGGAGGATAAATATTAGCAAGAATCTCCATACCCGTGGGAAATCAACCGGGCGTGCATTAACATCCACATTACAGGCGTCATTACCGATCGGTGAACTTGTAGGGGCAATCACAATTCATGCTTGCCCCTCCGAGAGCCATTTTATCGGATGGGAATAAAAAGCTTGTGACAGAACGGAGAACGATTTTGGCTCTACGATTAAATATCTATTTATAGCAACTTCTGGAGATCGATATCAATACCACGTACGGATATATCACACGCTAGATACCTATTTCGTTCCCTTGTCCTTCATATCTCAGTAGATTAAACCTATTTGGCTTTATCATCAAGGCCTCCTCCTATCTTGTATAGTAATCGCCCTCCTTCTCTTATTTCTATTAAATAACTTCCTGGAGCTTAAGCTTTCCTGCGCTGCCAGGTGAAAGACCCGCGCACCAAAGGATCGGAGCCGCGCCAAATTAGCCCCGCACGCCCATGGCGCCAGATGCGGCGGTTCCCCGACAAACACGTCGACTCACGAAACGCCCAGTGACGCAGCTCGCAAAGTCGGCGATTTTAGCGTCAGACACCTGATCCGTAGGGTGAAACTTTTCGCATTGTCCAACAATTCCATCAATCACGATTTGATCTATCTTGAGAAACAATCTTGCTATTTCAATCTTGACATCCGATCAATCCTGACATAGATCATTGCTCCTTATTTCAACGCTTGATCTTACCTTTGATCGTGTCATTGATCTATTGCTTACTGACTATTCACCAAGACCATTCACCAAGACCTTTTTTTTCTCATTCAGCCCTAATTGATATCTCATCCTAACCACTCGACATGGCTGGGTTTTTCAAGAAGAATAAGAAAAAGAGCAAGGACGTTTCCGCGAGCCCCGACTCGTCGCCCGTACGTGTGCCCGACTCGCGCAGGCTCGACCCAAGTTTCGTGCAGCCTGTCCAGCGTATGTACAGTGAAACTTCCCAGAGCTCTATCCAGCCGTCGCTCGGCCAGAGATCTGTCGCCTCCCGTGACGACCAGAGCTACCCGCCGCAGCAACGCCACTCGATAAACCCGCACCCCCAGCCACCGCAGCATGGCCAGCTGAACCGCGCGCTGTACCAGCAACAAGGCTACGCCCCGGGACAATACCAAGGGAAGAGTCCAGGTCAGCACCAGGGACAGCACCAGGGACAGCACCAGGGACAACACCAGGGACAGCACCAGGGACAGCACCAAGGGCAGCAGTTCCAGAACCAAGTCCATCAGGGACAGCAGTCCCAGGGACAACAGTTACAAGGCCAGTTACAAGGACCAAATCAGGCGTACGGGCAGCGCGATTCGAACCGCGAGTATGACTCAAACTACGACGCGCGCTCTCCAGCCCAGACCGCCGCACGCGCGCCGTCGTTGACTTCGTCTTCCGCGTCAACTTCGCCATCCACTCCGTGGTCCGCAAAGACCCTTGCCAACTCCCCCTTCCCCCGCTACCGCTTTGTCCACTCGGCCGTCACCAACGGCACTGCAGTTTTCATCAATGGCGGGCTCCGCGACGATTCGGTCTTTGGCTGCACGTGGTCGCTTGCGCCTGTGGGTGGCGAATACGTCGCGACCGAGTTGCAGTGTCCGCCGGGCACGGGCCCACTGCCGCGTGTCGCCCACTGCGCCGTGCTTGTGGGTAACGCGTTCATCATTTTCGGCGGTGACACGACGCCACTCCCAAACGGCGAGCTCGACAATGAGCTCTACTTCTTCAATACGTCGCTGGGCCGTTACTTTATCCCCAGCCACGTGTATAACAAGCCACAAGGCCGCTATGGCTCCACCCTCTGCTGTGTCGCCACGCAAAACACCGGCTCGCGCTTGTATTTGTACGGTGGGCAGCTCGACAACAATCTCTTCGATACGCTATACGCGTTTGACCTTGCGAGTTTCAAGGCGCCAAACGCGGCGTGGGAGCTCGTTGAGCCGAATGTGGATAGCCATACTCGTGCACGTGCACCACCGTTGGCAGACCACACGATGTGCGTATTCGACCTGCGGCTCTACATCTTCGGGGGGATGTCTCCCACCGGACTCTCGAACGCGCTCTGGTGCTTTGACCCAGCGACTGCCGCCTGGACGCAGCTCGCCGCGCACGGCGCGGTGCCACCGCCGTTGCACCTCCACACCGCCACGGTCGTGGGCAACACGATGTTTGTTTACGGGGGTGAGACAGAGGCGGGCAGCCTTGCCGAGATGTACTCGTGCGACTTGTTCCTGGGCTTGTGGAGCCGGTTATCGAATGGGTTGGCTGGCGAACCGCCGTTGAGCGACGGCGGTATGGGGATTTGTTTCGTGGGGAGCACGGGCAAGTTGGTTGTGTTCGGTGGCGCGGGTGACTTTGTGTATGAGCTAGACATGGCCACGTGCGGGAGATTTTTCAGCTCCAAGGCGGAGGTGAGCGGCGTGGCTAACGGCCAGGATAGCATCCAAGCGAGACAGCTTGGGGCAAGCCCAGGCCAGGTCAACAACCAGTCGAGACGGCCCGAGTATCCAGAGGCCGTCCGGATGGGCTCCAACTCTCAGAGCCTTCCACCACAGAGCCCGCCACCGGCGACGTACGGCCTGCCGTTCCCTAACCAAGCACCCCACCGCTACGAACACCAGCGAACGACCTCAGCGGTTGACCACAGCGATATGACGAGCGACTCGCCGCTTGCGTCGATTATCAATTCCGTAGCGAACGAGAGCCGCGAGAGTTTGAGCCACCTGTTCCGCCAAAAGGCCGCGAGCCGCGAGGCTAGCAGGGCTAATGGAAGAGAGGTGGGGCTTGCGAGAGAGATTTCTGGGGTATCGGATGACTCGGTCATGTACCGCCCGGTGGTAAGCCACGAGGCGATTGACCGGGTTAGAAATGAGGCCAGCGGTCAGGCTAACCCCGGCAACCTCGCCACTGGCTCTAGCCCGAACGATGAAGACACCCTCAACGACCTCTACACCAAGTTCGGCGCCTCGCCCGTGACGTCTTCGTTCCCATCCAAGGAGGCAAAGGCGAACCGCTATTCAGCCTTCCAACCTCTCGAGTCGTCGACACAGATCTACGACGACGACGAAGCGAGACAGCCTACCTTTGATGGTCAAGGGGATCTCTCGGGTGAGAAATACCTCGCCTCACCGGAAAAGTACGATGATCTCGTCTCTCCTGAAAAGTACGACGGCTCGCCGGAAAAGTACAGCGACATGAACTCTGTTGACCCGCGCTTCAGCTACAATGCATCGTTCCGTGGGGCCGAGAAGATTGACGTTGCCAAGGAGGAGGCCCAGTACGTCAGCGACCGCTCGCTTGTAGATCCGGAAGGATCCCAGGCGGACGACAGGGACGCCGAAATCTCTCAGACGATTCGGAGAGCCAGGGAAGCCGAGTTGGGAAATAAGCCCCAGGATGAAGAAGAGCCACTGGCGAAGAGTTCTGAGTTCCCGGAGCCGGTCATGGATTCTCAGGCTGGAGACGCCCACGCCCCTGCCTTCGCGACGGCCGTTGCGGGTAGTGGCTCTTCAAGTGGTCGTTCTGATTCGCTCTCGGGCTTGAAGCTGGTGGTGGCGGGCGCAAGCGGTGGATTGGCAGGAGGAATCGCTGGGATCCTTGCGGCGCATCCGAGTAATGGTGATGTGCGTGTGCTCCAGACCCCGACGAGCTCCTCGTTCTTCGACAGCAGTGCGAGCGGGGCGTCGTCTAACTACGCGGAGATTGTGAGTCCGAACACTGTTGGATCTCCTGTTAGGGTTCCAAGCATCGGCAAGGTCCAGAGGAAAGAGACACAATTCGGTCCCCGTCTTTCCGACGTAGATCCGGTCCCTCCTTCTGGGTTTGAATCCGTGGAGACGATGGCGGCGCCGGTCTCTGAGAGATATAGAACGATGGGCGGCTCTGTTGACAGTGACGGTACTCTTGAGGCCACTGATCCTAGCGTGAGATCCGTTGGAAGGCCGATCCTTCTTTCCGAAAAATCAGAGGATGAAAGATATGTGGATGTTGAAGGGTTTGATCAAAGATTTGACAGTTCTGTGGAGGAAATTTCTGAAAATGTTAACGGGTCTCTTGGGAAGCATGTTGGGAATGGCTCCCAGGATGTGCGCGCTTCCGAGAGGGGCTTAAGTGCTTCTACGAACGACAATACTTCTAAGGAGGCTAATACATCCAAGACTGCCTCCGATGTGTCCAAGGACGTTACGAATATATCCAACCATACTGCCGTTGCCTCTGCTCTTAGAGATGAAGCTTTGCACGGAAATATTTCTAAGGATGCCTCTGGAAACATTTCTAGGGACGCCTCAACTGGTAAAGACAATCTTTCTAAGGACCTTACCTTGGATAACGATGCTTTCACGGGCACCTCTGTGAACAATGCTCGTTTCAATGGCATTTCTTTCAGCAATGATGATGCCTCCGGTACTAGTATTGATAAGGAAAATGTCAAACGCCTTGTTTCCTCCATCACGACCGAACTCACCACCCTCAAAGCCTCTGCGCACCAGCAGATGCGCGACGCCCTGATGCGCATCGCACACCTTGAAGACGAAAACCGCGAGCTCAAGAGCTTCCACGAAGATGCTTCTTCGTCTTTCCTCCCAGCCGAGCTCCAGGACAAAGACGCGATTATTGCGGATCTCAGAACACAGTTGGCTAGTGTTTCCGGTCGGCTTGCCCAATCGTCAGAACAACCCCAAGAAGAAACCAGGGAGGTGGAGGCAAGTCAACTCGATGGTTTGCGAAAGCTTAATGATGTGGTGAAGGCCCAGCAAGCGACCATCGTTGAGGTGAAGGCAATGGTCCGGGACCAGACGGAGCTTGAGCGGGAGTTGCTCGACTGGAAACTGAAGTATGAGGCCCTTCAGGTGGATTATAACGTGTTGAAGGCGGATGGACAGGAAGATAGCAAAGGGGTGGTGGTGAGTTTGACGGCCAAGGTGGACCAAATTCTTGAAAAGTGGAACGAACCGTCTTCCAGAGACATCTCGCAAGGTTTGCAGTCGCAGATCGCAGAGCTCACCCAGCTCAACAAGGACAAAGATGCCACAGCCCAGCAGACGATTGAGGACCTTTCTGAGCACAAGCGTCAGCTCGCAGAGCTCCAGACGAGCCACCAGACGCTCCAGACGCAGCTTGTTTCTCTGAAGAAGTTTGAAGATAGCTACAGAGAAGCTCTTAACTCTGTGAAGAACACGTCCCGTGCGTTGAACGTGACTCAGGACGAGCTCCAGAAGCAGCGCGAGTCGAACAAGAAGCTTGCTAAGGAGATGGACTTGCTTCGTTTCCGCACTCATCGCAACAACTCACGTGTGAACACACCGTCCAACAGCGGGTTGGGTTTTGATAATAGCGATGTGTTGGATCTGTCGCTTAGGGGGGTCAACGAGGACCATTTGTTGCTTAGTGATGAGGAAGGGACCTTGGAGACGGCACATTATGATATGAAGATTACTGATTTGGAGGCGGATTTGATTATTGTTCAGCAGGAGCGTGACCAGTTGAAGAGTGAGGTGGTGGCGTTGAAGAAGCAGGTGATGGCTATGAGCAAGTAGTGTATAATAGTTTATTTAGTGATTTGATTATTGAAGTGTAAGTTTTCGGAGCGCAGAATTTGGGCTTGGGCTTTCAGAGCGTAGCGATGAAAGACCAACGGGAAATGATCTGATAAAGACCAGTTTACGTGGGTTGGAAAACGATAAATGGTCTGGCAAAGACCAGTCTACATGGATTGGAAGACACTAATTGACGGATGAGGCCAAGGGTAGCTCAGGTGAAACGTTTGATCCATATATTTGAAGGACTAGAGCTTGGTGGGTCATAATTTTAAATCGAAATATTCTCGCTTCTAAAGTCTCCATGAGGTCATTCAACAGAAACATTGTGCTCGTATCAGGTCACGGAAATTTGTCCAAGTTCTAATATAAGTACACTCGATTGGCTCAGATCCTCTTTGTAAGGCCACACGGCCTTCTTGGAGCCAATAATGGGACTGCCCACTCAGCTACATCTAATCATAAACCAGTGGATGGCACAAAACTATTTCAGTCATTGGTAACACTAAATCGTGCATTCTAGATTTGACCAAAACTGAAAATAATATCCCATGGCAGTCCATCCAAATGTCCTAGTATTTATCCGTCGTTATCCGTCTCTATCCGTCGTACACTCGCCTGAGTATTATGCCAAGTTCTCAAATCTGCAGGGCTGCTAGGTGTGGAAACACTTCGATACCGGAGACGTATTGTGCGACTCACGATCGTCTACTGATAAGTCACTGGGTAGCCCAGTTGAACCCCCGCAACCTTGCTCCCAGCCCTTATAACAATTTATTAAGGAGTTGAAGGTCCGGCTCCTGATATACTATTACCAGTGATGCAACGCTACGTAAATGGCAGGGTTTCGTCGAAAACATACAGCAGAAACGACCCCCGGGTATATATTCAGCCTAAAGAGTACATAGGATTGCACACGACCAGTGCCGTTTCTCGAAGCCCATCAGTCAAGTGTGACACTTTTTGAGCTAACACACTTTACATTGAATTCCACTATCTCATTAAGCATCAATGAGCCCAAAAATTATACGATGGGCCGGCTTGGATAACCTTCGGGGTTGTCTGATTCCTCGGCAGGAAATCACATGCCCATGTGAGAGCCCACTCAAACCCCGTCGTCTAACGAATGACAGTCTAGGCCCGCATTTTAATTACAGAACCTAACGGTCGCGCCATCCAGCGCGATTACTGTATAACGTCTCTTCAAGGCACTAATCTCTGCCTATTTGAGAACACCTGGTACTAATCTCTACCATCTTGAGTGCACCCGGTATTACCCACAGAAGAACAAATGTATTGTACATACAACCATGAATACGGGAAGGAATCACTCGCAACCTTCATGGGTCCGCCGAACAATACGTCTGATGCCTTCGAATGTTCTAGCTAAAATACCCTTCCCAACTTTGTCTCACGGGGGGGGGGGGTAATATCGTCTCCGATAAAATACCATGAAATCCCCCCTGATCATCACGGCAGCGGTCCTGCCTACCTGAGACAGGGGGTGCCCACCCCCTATATCGCGCCATCTATCCATCTCGGGGGCGGGTACGCTCGCCAGCTCCTGCACCCTCCTGCACCCACCCGGCAGCGCTATTTCTACCCTCGCATTTCTTTTTCACGTTTCTTTTTCGCGCTGGCATTTTCCGCTATGAGGGGCACAGCTCAGCGCCAAAACGAACCGAAAACGAAAAAACACAAACGCAAAGCAAAACGCGCCAATCCTAAAAGTATCTGCCGCTCTTTCTCTACCCTTCACACTTTCTTTGCTACACACTGCTAGAGACGTCAAATCGCTATTATGTCCTACCAGAACCGCCCGCCCTCTCACGGCCGTCTCAATGAGCTCCTCGACGCCATCAAGCAAGAGTTTGACAGCGTCAATTCCGAGGCATCCGTCTACCGCATGCACAAGGATGAATTCGACATCAAGTTCTCCCAGCAGACCGCCGAGATGAACCAGATCAGACAGACCGTCTACGAGTTGGAGTCGGCCCACCGCAAGATCAAAGAGGCGTATGAGGATGAAATCATGCGCTTAAAGACCGAGTTGGACGCCAGAGACAGACAGCAGCACCAGCACCAACAGCAGCACCAGCAGCAAATCAAGAACGCGTACTACTCCCCACAGACCCAGACCCAGCCACCGTTGCACCTGTTACCGCCGCCGCAGCTTCCCGAGGTCAAGACTGAGGTCAAGCCTGAGGCCGCGCTGGTGGCCCCAGCGGTTCCGGCCGCCACCGTTCCGTCCGTCGCCACCGTCGTGCCAGCTGCCGTGCCGGCCGCGTCAACCGAAACGGCGGTCGTCAAGGCGTCCGAGTTCACCTTGCCGAAGGCGCAACGCGCCCAGCACTCCAAACCGCTCCCATCGTTCCTCGCGGACTTGGAGCCGGCCAAGGTCCCGGCGCACTTGAAGAAGGTTTTGGACGACTACTACGTGCTCTACAACCCGCAGTTCACCACGAACAACCAGCACAAGATGGACGTGGATGTGGTGCACACCTTGAGCCACTCCTCCGTCGTGTGCTGCGTGCGCTTCTCCAAGGACGGCAAGTTCCTCGCAACCGGCTGCAACAAGACCACGCAGGTCTACGGCGTCGAGACCGGCTCCCTCGTTGCCAAGTTGATCGACGAGTCCTCCAGCGCTTCCACCTCCGACGCGGCCGCCACGCCAACCTCGGATTTGTATATCCGTTCCGTGTGTTTCTCGCCAGACGGGAAGTACCTTGCGACCGGTGCCGAAGACAAGTTGATCAGAATCTGGGACCTCTCTACCAGAACCATTGTCAAGTACCTCAAGGGCCACGAGCAGGACATCTACTCGTTGGACTTCTTCCCCGATGGCCAGAGATTGGTCTCCGGATCCGGCGACAAGACCGTGCGTATCTGGGACTGCAACACCGGCCAGTGCTCGTTGACGCTCTCGATTGAAGACGGTGTCACCACCGTGGCCGTGTCTCCTGACGGCCAGCACATTGCCGCCGGGTCCTTGGACAGAGCCGTGCGGGTCTGGGACGCCGCCACCGGATTCTTGGTTGAGAGATTGGACTCCGAGGTTGAGTTGGACAACGGCCACCAGGACTCCGTGTACTCTGTCGCCTTCACCAACAATGGCAGCGAGATCGTGTCCGGGTCGTTGGACAAGACGGTCAAGTTGTGGTCGTTGAAGGGCTCCAAGAGCGGCGTGAACGCGCCGGAAGCCCCAGCCTCGTCCAACTCGTGCGAGGTTACGTACGTCGGCCACAAGGACTTTGTTCTCTCGGTCTGCGCCACGCCTAACAGTGAGTATATTTTGTCTGGTTCCAAAGACAGAGGGGTGATTTTCTGGGAGAAGAAGTCGGGTGACCCGCTCTTGATGTTGCAGGGCCACAGAAACTCCGTCATCAGCGTGTCTGTGGCTAACTCTGGTGATGGCAACTCTGGGTTGTTTGCCACCGGTTCTGGTGACTGCAGAGCAAGAATTTGGAGATGGACCAAGTCCAGCTAAACCGCAGCGAAGCTGCTGCTGCATCGAGGGATGGCCGAAGAGGTTACCGGAGGATGTTTCGGTGAATTTCTGCCTCTTTCGTGGAACGGAGTGCGTATTTGACCATTGACTGGTGTTGAGTATATTGTATTTATTCCGGGTACCGCGTTCTCTTCTTCTGTATCTTATTCTTTCTCTATGCACGCCATTGGCGTTTTTTGTTATCTTTATGTATTTTTACCTGAACCTATTGTAGAGTGGGACACCCCCCCCCCCCCCCCACGATGCCAATCGTTACGTGTGAAGGCCCAGTAGAATCGATGCCAAGCTGGATTACAACCGACAGACGGAAAAAATACGCGTCAACACTGAGAGTTTAGCACTCCGGCTCTAATCGATGGCTAAAACATTTCACCTGTTTTACGCGTTCCAACAAAGACAAACCAGAAAATGCCATTTTTTAATCACCGTACCCATAATTGTTTAGACCAATCTGTTAACCTCAAGCTCCCATACATTGTTGATTCGGCCGAAGTTCCTATTACTGAATCACAGTCCGAGACATTGTTATTCAGGCTTGGTTTATCTCAAAACAACGTCGTCTGTCGGAGAGAGCCACGGTAACGAATCTTCAACAATTTGGTTCTTCGAGCTGCAATTGTTTTTGCTTCCGACCCTACCAGTAACGATTCCTAGTAGCACGTGACACAGTTCTCCTGCGCGTTACATCAAAACGCAAGATTAAAGCAAAACTCTCTCTCATCTGCCTTCTCATCGCCATGTCTTACTCTTCAGAAATCCTCACCAACAAACTCAAACACCTCAACGAAACACAGCAGTCGATTGTTTCGATTTCGCAGTGGATTGTGTTCCACCAGCGCCACGCGGCCAAAACGGCGGAAGTATGGGCAAAATACACCCAGGGCGCGGTTTCTAACGCCCCCAAACAGGTATTGCCGCTCATATACCTTGCCAACGACATTGTACAGCAGGCGCGGTCAAAGCGGAAGACGGAATTTCTCACGCAGTTTGCGGAACACCTTCCGCGCGTGCTCCATCTGGTGTGGCTCCTGGGCTCGGTAGATACCAATCTGCGCAAGCGTATTGAGCGGGTGGTGGGCGTGTGGGAAAGCAGGCGTATTTTTGATATTAATGCTCAGAAGGCAATTGAACGGGCAATTTCCGGGTCTAAGGGCTCCAGCACTTCCTCGAGTGGGTCTGATGTCCCGGAGTTGGCCCAATTAACCAGCCAGTACGGACAGTTACAGGAGGCTGGGGACGTTGAAAAGTTCAACAAACAATATGTCGATTTGTTTGAGGCGGACCAGCTTCCAGCGCCGAAGGAGTACCTAACTTCCGTCACGCGCTTGACCCAGAAGTACATCCAGATCGAGCGCCGCCTCCAGTCAAACATCTCTGTCAGAGGGAAAGTAGTGACGACTTTGAAACAATTGCTTCAAGAGCAGGAACAGAAGATTCAGGCGGAAAGAACGAGTTTGGGAGAATTACAGACAGGCGAGGAGGGCCAGACTAAGAAGGAACGGTTGATCGAGACAGAAAAGGACTTGCAAGAGTTGGTGGCGGAATCTGTTGAGCCAGAAGCTCCGGTGGTCGAAGAATTGACCCCTCCACCGCTGCACAAGGAACCGTCTGTTGCAGAAAAGGCCAAGGCATATGAACCAAACGGTGCCATTCCAATATATGAAATGAACGACGACGCCATTCCAGCATACGAAGCGAATTCCGATTCCGATGCGGATGATGTTCCAATGGAGGATGAGCCCCCACTTAAGAAGCAAAAAACTGCTTCGCCAGAGGTTGCGGTAGAAGCCGTAATAGAAGAAGCTCTTAATGGGGAGACTCCAGTGGAAATGCTAGTGGAGGACAGTCCGAAGGTTTCCGACGTTGTGATAGAGCCAGAGGTGGATGTTTCAGATTTGTTGAGTAAGCTTGGATAGGTTCAGGGTCTCTGATTTGCTTAAAGTTATTCTAACAGGTATTTGCCCATATGATTCTGTATTTTCTAGTCAGCGTAGAGCGTATGTCTTGCCTTCGGGGCTTGCATGTTTTGGGTTGAAACTGGGTCTAGTCAGCACGTCGCCTCCTCCGAGTTTACTCATTTGTGCGGAGATTCGGAAACCTACACATAAGGGTTATCGTCAGGATATGCATTCTAGCTTTAACTTCTCTCTAATTACAATCTCCCGCTTTGCTTTAATCAATGGGATTTTATTGCAGATATCTCCACCTTTTCTGATGGTCTATGCGTCTAAACCGATGGCAAATGAAGGCTGTCGATTTTCATAGAACAAACTGGCACATTCAATGGAAAAGTAGGTAGCGGGCAAGTACGGTAATCTCACGCAAGGGGATGGGAATTAGTCCCTGCAATTACCAGCATGGTTCAGGCGCTCAGACATTGCTTTCAGACAATACACGATTAACTATCTCAAAAACCACGCGCCTGTGATAGCAAGTTCCTGATCCAAAAACCTGGCTTCCGATACAAGCCTCAGCTGAACCCCTCACCATTATCCTTACTCCTTCTCCTTCTTGTTCAACGCCTTGGACAAGTTTTGATAAAACTGCGGTAACGTATCATACGGGAAAGTAAGTGTGTCCAAAAAGTAGCTCGGAAGACTCGCCTGAAGACGTTCTACCCGACGCCTATCCCCTTCCCCTAAGCCCTTTACGCGGAGAAGGTTTGCCAACTGCTCCTTATTCGTGTCTGGGATGTACAAAATGTCGTTCGCAGCACTGGTGCCTAATTTCGACACAATCAACTTGTAGTCCCAGTTAAAGCTCTCAGGGCTTGCCGCACCATCATTCGCTATCTGGGAGCAATCAAACGTGATTTCCTCCTCGTCCTCGTCCAAATTGTGGATCCGGAGCCCTGTGATAACCTCGAGCATATCGAATATGACGCCAATTTGTTCGAGCTCCAGTTCCAAGTCGTGGCGTGAAATGAGGTGCAGCGCGGGCTTGATGGGCGACTGAAATACGTTCGCGTCGTCGCTGCGCGGCGCCTCCAAGTTTGCAATACGTTCGCGCAATTCCGCGTTCTCCGCTCGCAATACCGCGTCACCGCCCACAGAGCTGCCACCCGCCACTAACGCAGCAATCATTGCATCTGCTTGCTGGAACCGGAGTTCCGCTGCCGCGCGGTACTGGCTGAAAGCCTCCTCCGCGTGCGAGTTCTTGAGGTCCTCAATCACGGCCGTGAGTGCGCTGGCGTCTGAGTTCGTGAAGAGCTGCGTTAGATGTGCCTCCGTGGGCAAAGCTGATGTGGCAGCAATATCAGTGGGTGTTGTATCTTTGTTCTTCTTCGCTGTGATTTTGGGTGCGCTCTTGGATGCCTTTACTTTCTCCGGGTTGATTACCGGTATCGTGTCTGATCTCGCACGGCGCGTCTGGCGCGGAGTAACCGCTAGATTGTCGCGTTTTGGGATTGTTCTAGCCTTCGGCGACATTGTATGCAAGGTGAAGAAGGCTGGGAACGGGCCGGTGTTGATGCTTTGTTGATGCTAAAGTAGCTGATGTGCGCGATGAGCCGATTAGGTAAGCGTTGATACGCGCGGAGAAATGCGTGCTAAGTAATAAAAAATGTTTGAACGAGTGATTGTTAAAAGGGTCAAACAAGTAGAAGTACTATTTTTATACCTAGCTATTTCCTTTGGGATACTAAAATAAAGGAATAATGGGTACCGTGTCGTTTTCACGAAAGCCTGTTCGGTAGTGGAGCACATACTGTATTCTTGTTGGCCCGTGTTTTTGCGAGTAAGGTCAGAACTATGGAAACCCATACAAAACCTAATCTACCAGCAAGAACCCCATTATGTATGACTTTAAATTATCAAAGCTGTTGGCCACTTTTATTAATATCAAATATTAATGTATTTCCTCTCAACAGTGCAATGTTTCATTCACACCCTAGCGATACTGGTGATGCCCTATGGACATACAACGAATTTTGATCAAAATCCGGTTTGCCTGTACCTAATATCTCCACGTCTTTATTACACTCAACCGGTTTCGGTTCTCTTCCCACACCGGAAACCCGCACATCGCCTGGTATATCGCAACACGCTTACACAATTCTTCGACGGTTTCCTTCCGTCTGGTGAGATCCAAGTCCGTCACCAATACATCTGAACCGGTCCCACTGTATTCAGGTACAACATGGATCATTGTAGAGTACTTGTGATGAGGACTGTTTTCTTTCGGACGGATGGCGTCATCGCCCTCGCCCAACACATCTTCAAGCATCCAGTTCGGCACTTTAACCAGGGACAAGTTCCTCAGAAACAACTTCACACGAATCTCAAACTTCTGGCGCAAACGGCTGGCCTCCTCGGGCGTTTCACCCATGAGACAGTATGCAACCTCACGCGGCGACTTCTGGAGCTGCGCGAGCCCAAACCGGCGGAGATCCTTCCGGAAATTCAGATACTCTCTGCTTTCGGTGAGGTAATCCACCGGGAAGTAATGGCTTTCGGGCATGTATTTGTACCAGTATGCCTTCTCCAAGCCCATTGAGTGAAGTATCATGAAAAGCCGGTAGTCGAAGCGGACCACTTCACAGAAGACCGTTTCGGGCGACGAAACCCGCTCAAAAATTGCCTCCTTAAGCTGCGCCACCCCGGAAGTTTCGCCAAGCGGCCGCACCCAAATCTCGGTGTCCCCATTGTCATCTATATACTCGCGGCGAATCTTTGCAAAGCAGTTGTATTTAGTGGCCATTTTTTGTAGTACGCCTTTCCGCAACAGCCAGATTTCACGATACGGGACTTTCACCGTTTCGCAATCCTTCATAATATGCGTAAGCTGCTGTACGATACGTACCTTCACGCCTTCTGCCACCAGCCGATCGCCGTTATCCACCACAATTTCACAGTTTACCGTGTCAAAGTAGCAGGCACTACCTCCATTAAGACCGGAGGAGAATGTCGTCACCTCGCTGAAAAATTCTGGAAAGACCTCCCTGATCTTGGCTACTTTCTGACGCGTCAAGGGGATGGTCACAAGCGACGCCTCGACCAGCGAAAGAAACTGCTCCACGTCTGCCAAAACATGGATCCATGCGTCTTCGGCGCCGGTAAAGTGAAGGGTGGCGGTGGGTGTGAGCCTGGTCAGGTTCACGTCTACGTTAAGGTAGATTTCAGGGTTGGAAAGCAATTCCGTACGAACCTGCTGCGATTGACGGAGGTATTGCTGGACTCTGGGCGTAATGGGGATGTGCTTCTTCTGGCTGTGGAAGCGGACGACGAGTTTTGTGATTGTGTCCCTTGCTTTTTGGAGAGGCGGTGGGGAAATCATGGTGTCAATATTCCCAGGGAGAAAGCCGGCTGGGGCTCTGTCATCACTCTTGGGAAGTTTTTCGAAACCTTCAATCGTTTCCGTTCTTTGATTCATGAGGTTTTCTTTGCATGCAACCGCGAACGATTTCACCTCCCTCTCGCTGTATAATGTGCGGATGTCACCCCGGCCAATGATTACACCAAGTTCTCTCTCGATCATGTCCAAGGCCGTATGGTTCTCGTATAAATGTTTATACAATTCCTTGGTTACAGGCACATTATCGTGGACAAGATGGAACTGGGCCACAAATTTCTCGAGAAACTCCACCACCGGCTGCTGAGCAGCTTTTTCTCGCAGAAACACGTAAACCTGGTATTCATGATCGGTATCAAGACGGTGGGTCATAGTGTAGAAGCCCACTCCTGGAAACTGGTCCAGGAGAGTAGAGACCTGCAAGGCCTGTGATATAGCTTCGGTCCGATGCGACAAACCGCAAGCCTCAAGGGTTCGGGGATCTTTAACATAAAACGGAAGCTTGATACAGGCAAGGTTTGCCTTGTAGAGCAGAAGCAATCGCGCGAGGGAAGCCACGGCGATGGCTACGCTGGTCTCATTTGGACCCACAAACTCGATCTGAAGTCCCCGTTTCTTTCGTACCACCCGCAGGCCGACACATCCGCTGCTCTGTACGATCTGTAGGAGCTCCGAGGACCCGGAAAACTCGGCAGAGGGCTGGTGGATAAGCGTGAGGTACTGCTCCGGAACATCAATCGAAAGATACTCCGTGCACTTGTCTTGGATGAGCGTTTTGGGCGAGGGTAGAGGGGTTGTTTTCGGCCACAAGTCTAAAGAGTGAGGGTTAAAGCCGTGCGCGGGATCAACCGGCCTGACAGGGGCATGAACGGTAGATTGGAACCGACCCCGGGCGACACGAGCCCGAACAAGTCGGGGCTGCAACCGTGTAATGGATCTGTTCATGGGGTTGCGAGGTAAATACTGGAAGTGAAACGTTCCGTTTAGACTGATAAGGGCTTTGCTTAAACGTACAAAGGGCAGAGCGGAAAATGTGTAATATTTCACTGGCGTGCAGGATAAAAACGTTAGGTGGTGATAGCCATGTGGATTACAGTGCGGCGGATGTCCGGCTGGGGTTTATGTGATATACTTGGATACGCAACCGCATCGTATCTCCCCGATATCAGGGTTGCATAATTGAAGGCTGTCTTTCCTGGGACACTCTAAGCGTCTGGGAGAAAATATGATCTCGTCCTTGGAGGGATATGAATTCTCCTCAATCTTGAACAGCTTAGTCTTGGGTGCTTCCAATGTACCTTTGCCCGGTCAATATAAGCACAAAGTAAGTAACGTTTCATAAAAACGAAAGCATCCCCCAGAGTTAAGCTTTAGCTTAACACTTGACTGCGCAATATATAGTGGTAGAGAAAGCTCAAACATTATAGGATATATTATTTATATAAATATTTTATGCTATAGCTTCCCGCAAACAGAGGTGACTGGCAGTGTGGCTCCTGTAAACACTCATTCCCCCACCCTTGTTGCCTGGAGTAGGCACAAGCGAGTATGGGAATTTGCAATTCTGCCTTTCTTAGCGAGCGCCCCCGTGTCGGCTCTTGGCACGACAGTTCTATCCCGTTGAGCTCAAATAAATGGCTTGAGCATGATACGCACCATATTCTAATCTACCATAATCTGCATCTTTAATAATATCACTAATAATCTGGAGGCTTAATACCACCGAAAGGGTCTTGAGTTTTTAGCTCTAGACGGCCGTTGAAATTCGCGGGCGGCCAAGTCCGCTTCCAGACTGTGTCTGACAGTAAAATGCTGAGATCGAAAACATGGATTTTTGCCGCATCGGCTCGGATCTCCAAGACTAGACGCCCAGTAGAACTGGTATATTTTTGTGCTGGTTGAGCGTGGAGGTATTACTGAAGTCCTTACCGCCAACTAGTGTATACCTTATCTGTGCTCTTTCTGCTGGTTAACCCTTGAGCCTTTCGTTATCTTTCGGCGCTATCCCCGGCCCAAAAACACCCATCAGGCGCAGTTTTTCACGAGCTTACTATCCCAAATTCCAAGTAGCTCTTTCGTCCTATCCAGTTCTAAGTCACTCGTCATCCGTTTTGAATCACCCAGTGTGCTTTGTCTACTTGTTTTGAGGTCATCACCCAAGAACCTCTGATCGTGTTTCAAGATTCCGTTTTTTTTTTCCCTGAAACATTAACACTTCTAAAGTATCAAACTCCAACTCCAGCACCCTGTCATATCTGAACCCTATTTTCTTGCCATATACCCATCCTTCATCTCAGTTAGACTCACAATCACAAACGTTCCTTGTCTCTTGGCCAAGTCATTCCTTCCGATCCTTATATTTCTGTTTCTCCTAGCTTTTTTTGCCGTATCTAGATATCGAACTATATAAACCCAGTCTCCCGCCATAATTTTGTTTTGCAAGCACAGCCCATATACCCTATAGAGAAACCTCCAAACTTCTCATGATGAATTACGACGAATCCGCCTCCCCCTCCGAGAAGAAACGTGCGCCTGCAGCGTGCCTCCGCTGCCGCCAGCGCCACATCAAATGCCCCGGCGGCGAGCCCTGCAGCAAATGCTTCTCCTCCAAGGCCAAGTGTGTCTACGTCGAAGCCGACCGCAAGATTGTCGTTTCCGTTAAATATCTCGCTAAACTCCAGGAAGAGCTACAGCGAAGCAAGCAAGAGAACGAAAGGTTGCGCCGCCTTCAGACCCTTTCCGGCGCCGAGCCCCTCGACGAAGCATTTTCGAACCTGGACGCCAAACTGATGGCAGAGTCAGAGGTGCTTCCGCCGTATCTCGATAAATACGGCAAACTTTTCAACTCCAAGGGGTCCAAGTTTTACCTCGGCTCCTCCTCCATCACGCTTTTCGGTATGGCGATCCAGAACTTGATCCCCCACGACAGCCACCCCGGGTCGCGTGTGCCATCATCAACCGCGCTCAGCTCGCTCGACCACGCAAAGGAGGCGCGCGCGTTGGAGAACGAGGGCAATGCGTACAAGATCGTGCTCTCGCACGCGAACAATCTTAAGGTCAAGTTCACGTTGCCCAGCTTCTCCTATGCGATCCTCCTCGTCGACACGTTTGTGACCTACAACGATGCGTGCTTCTACTTCTTCAACGAGGGTCAGGTCAAGGAGAAACTCCGCGAGATCTACGAGCCCGGTGCCGAGACCGACCAGGACCGCCTCAGTCAGACCATCTGGTACTGCAAGATCCTCCTTGTGTTTGCCATCGGCGAGATGTACCTCGGGACCATCGCGCATGCTGCACCCCCGGACCTCAAGCGCCGCAAGAAGAACCCCGGTACCAACTTGCCCGGAAGCGCCTTCTTCCAGCAGGCCTCCGAGCTCTTTACGGGCTTGTTTGCGGCGGGGCACCTTGACAACATCACCCACGAGTGCGGGATTGAGGTGTGTTTGCTCTACGCGTTCTACTTACAAGTGGCCGACTTTACCGTGCTGTCGTTCTTCTATTTTGGACTCGCGCTTCGTGCGAGTTTGGTGCTCGGATTCCACGTAGACGCGGGAAAGAACTCCATCACGCGCTATGAACTCGAGCACCGGCGCCGCTTGTGGTGGACGGTCTACATCTACGAGCGCATGCTCTCTTCCAAGATCGGGCTTCCGCTCCTGGTAACGGACGAATGCGTCAGCACCGCGCTCCCGTCGGACTTTGACATGACCCAGCCGCCTGCCGGCTGCGAACACTACATCTTCCCCGAGGCGGAGATCCTCACAACCACCATCCGCATCACCAAAATCAACGCCAAAGTTCTCGCACGCCTCTACACGCGCCAACCAACGTCCAACATTTTACCCACCGTCGTGGAGCTCGTGGACACGCTCGTCGACTGGAAGAAGGCGCTCCCGGACTATCTTACCATCGACTGGAGCAGCTGCATCTCACGGCTCCAGGTCAACCTCCTTTCGGAATTCTTCCAGGGCATCAACCTCGCAATCCGCCCCCTCGTGTTCCACTTCGTCATGAAGCAGTTGAAGGTGCACTACGCCACGCCGCGCGACGGTGCCAGCGCGGACCCCGTCTACATCGACTTGACATCCTTCCCGCAAAGCATTCTCTCGCTCCTCAACACGTCGTTCCGCTCGTCCATTGACATGATCCGCTCGCTCTGGTCGCTCTTTAAGCAGAACCAGGTGGCATTGTTTGGCTTCATGGACCGCGAGTATCTCTACGGTGCCCTTGCTACGCTCATTTTATTTAACGTTGCTTTCGGTGTCTACTCCACCACCATCCCCCATATCGATCACGGCTTGGCGATCATGGTACGCATGGCCAGGTTGGGCAACTTTCCGGCTCACTTGCGCGTGGGCCAGCTCGTGCTGTTGATCAAAAAGTTGGACCTTGGAGGAAACGAAATGTGTGCCATCATCGAAAAGTACGAGGGCGGAAGGGAAGACGAGAGAAGCTCCAAGCGCCCGCCTAGAGACAGCTCCACCGTTTCCACCACCCCACCGATCCCCGTCATGGACCTCTCGAAGGCTATTTCCGACACGAATGCGATGCCCGAGGATAACGCGTATTTCAACTTCAAGGAGATGCTTATCCGCGAACAGAATGAGGGGGAGACTGCAGATTTGTGGAATGAGATTTCCGATAAGGCGATGTGGTTACCGGATTCGTTGATTGATAGCGGTGTAGCTGAGCCGGCCCCTGCGATGTTGGGTGAGAGTATTCCTAACAGTTTTGCGATGTTGAACGGACCGTACGATGAGTTTGTGAATGACTATGATTTTGTGAGTTTTGAGGGGTGGTAGAGGGTACGAGTGAAGCAAGCGAGCTTGGTGAGAACAGCAACGAAACTCAGTGAATGCCGAAGGGATGTGAAGCTTACCAAGTGGTTGATCTGTTTGACTTGGCCAGGCTCGTCCTCGGTCAGCCGGGTATTTAATCTAGTTTGTACTTTGTATAATTTTAGGTGATTTCCGGATGGTTGTTCCTATTTGTGAAATCACTGGATCATCCTAATAGATGCTATCCCGGATGCGTAACGTTTTAATCTTATGTGTTTGGATGTTGTATTTTATGGTATTTTTTAATCTTACCTTATGGATAAAATTGTGTTTTAGAACAAAATCTACAAGATTAAATAATATATATAACACAATCCCGTTAAAAAAATATATAATCTGACATTCTTTACTTTCCAGAGCTTGTGCATCATAAATACTATGGATGAATATATATATATAATCCGAAAGCTAGTTGAACATATATCAAATTCTCAAGGGCTGATGATTCAGGAAAGTTGAAAATCCGCCCAAACGTTAAATAGTAATGCTTGCAAACTGTGATGCAACATTTATATACCTAGGCACGGAAAATACATATCTGTACATGATTAAGCTTTGGACTACTCAATTCCATATGACTGTAGTCTTTGCGTGTTGGAATTTTTCAAATATTTTTGGACTTTGATTAGTATTGCGTAGTCTAAACGACCGGTTGGACAACTGCGACGCCGTCTTGGAAAGGTCTAAGTTTAGGATTTCCAAGCATTACTCAGCCCTATACCTCCTTCTCTGTCATTACCGGATTTAAAGACGAGCACTGGGGTACAAACTGAATTTATCTACCTGAGGAAAATTTTTTCAAGTTCATATACTAAAGCTATTTCGGTACGCACTCCTTTATAGACCCCATTATACAGGCGTTTTTGCAAGCATAAATAGCTGCAACCGGCGAATTTCCACAAATTAGGCAGATTTGGCCATCTTTGCAGCCCCTGCATATCTCTTTTTCTGGCACCAGATCCGGAAACAGATGAAAGATTAGGGAGAGGGGAAGAGGCAATTTTGCTTCCGCCGGCCTATACTAGACGTTGGGCGCCAGGCGTGCGTTAGGCCTTGCATCAATGCCATGCCGCACGTTACTCCTCGTCTACTGCCAGTCCACCAAAACTAGACAAGAGCCATTTCACCAGTCATGTTGGAGAATCTATATAGTTTACGGGCCAAATATAGTTGAAAGGTTCAAATTTCAAGACCGGATTGATGCGAAGGAGCAGTAATACACCCTAAAACCGTTGACGATCACTGGAAGCATCGGTTGAATATGTCATGTGCGCCTCCAGATAACAGTAATTGGTTACGCACAACAAATATACCTTAGACAAGGGACAAAGCTCTGAGCCAACCACACGGCCAAATGACAGGGGTGACGTAAAATTCGCTAAATTACCCCCCCCCCCCCCCCCCCCCCCCCCTCGCCTCTTGTGTCGCTAATTTTATCGTTCACTAGCAGGACCGACCAGCCTCTAATCCTTTCGGGTAAAGTTGAAACGTTAGTACGGTTCCTTACATGTGCATATTATAGCTCTCTACATACAGTTGCCACGGTTACCACCGGATGGGGCTCATGCGGCGTGAACCAATCTTCTGTGAACCCGAAACATCCACGGTTCTAAACTTTCCATCTTTGTTTCGCAAATTGTTCAACGATTATAATAATCGTACGATACACCAGCTTCACTGTTCCTAGTGAAAGTGAAAGAGTTTCCACGACTCCACTCTCGTCCAAGGTTTTATCAAACTGCCGTGGCCTGACTCCGTCACATTGATGTTTCCAATACTCAGGCTATGCTCATTAGATTTACCCTTTTTGTTTGCGGACCCCCTCGCCCTGCAAGGATGTTTTCACTACTGGTGGAATTTCCACCGCCGAAACGGCCAGTATTTTGATTACACAAATTCTAACCACCCAGTCGTAAAACACGCCCAACAGCGGATATCCCAGGCTTAAATACCTGCAAATGGTCTTCCAAAAGAATCTCATCCTAAATCCAAATCAACTGCCTCCCACCCATACTATCGCCTCGCGGTAGCCTCAGACGCAGTGAAACCGCTACAAGATGCCGTACTAAGAGTAAACCCACGTAAAATACCGTGTGGTTTCCAATTTGTATCTGCATGAGTAGAGTGAAATTTGTAGCAGGTTGCCCACGAAAACCAAGTCTTGTGTACTTCGTGAGGCAACTCTGGCTGGGCACCGCATGCCTCGAACAATGGCACCTCCTAAAGTAAGAGTCGCATATTCTCGCAATGCGTTGTCGACGTAAAATATATAAAGACACAGCATAGAGACGAGGTAGACTACAGCAAAATATGTATTCTACTCTATGGCTAAACAAACGCCTTGAGGTAAAAAGACACCTAAACTCGCTTCGCAGCCCCGCCTGGAGGAGCTTGGTCGTTTGTCGTGCATATAGCGAACCCGCCTGCATGCACAGAATGGCACTAAAAGGAGGTGCGGCTCACGCGGTTGGGTCCAAATCTCCTTAAAATCAACACACAGACTGAGGTCCAAACAGCCAAAAAGAGGAATATGGGAAGATCTGCAGGTCGCTCCTTGGTGCATAATAGGATTCCATCGCTATTCGCTGCATTCGCTAAGGTGACTCGCATATGGTAGCGAGGCCCAAGACGCACCGTCTTCCCGCCTGCACTGCGTTTCTGGCACTTTCATCGTGGGACTCGCTACCTCTCTCTCCTTACCCCCCGTGTGCCGCCTTTTCCGTGCAGAATTTCACATCCTTTGCGAAATTAACCTCGGCAATACGCTAGTCCAGCCGCTTTAGGTGCGTCATAAGCATTGTATGCGTACTTTGGCAGCGCCTGGCTCCCGACGCCCAATTTCATAGGTCTTCCCCATTTGGGTTTGCCATGGCCAGTTAGGCCCAGAGCATATAAATAAATGGCTATTCCTCCCCAAAAGGTGCTTCTATATAATTTTGCCTGTTAATATCTACCAGTAACCACATCGGCTTTCACCCAACCATGTTATCTTACTTAACTACTGCTGTTACTGCGATCTTCTTACTCAAGGCAGTCGCGGCTGCCAGTGTTTCCAATGCTTTCAGCGACCTTACCTTGGTCCAGTCTATTGACTTGAACAATATCGGTAAAGACTTACCCTTCAACGTCTGGAAAGCCACCCTTGACTGGGACCTTCCAGCAGGTACCCAGCCTGGCGACACCTTTTCCCTCACTATGCCACACACTTTCCGTGCCGTTGGTTCTCCTGGGTTTGACTTGGTGGCCGGTAATGTGACATACGCAACCTGTAAGTCCATCAATGGTGGTCTTGTTCTGGACCACTCCACTCTTACCTGTACCGTTACCAATGCCATTTCTACTGTTGTCAACGTTTCGGGTACCTTGACGTTTAACTTTGTTTTTGCCTCTGGTGGTTCTGCAAACTCTTTTGAACTTGCCGATGCCGCTTTCTACCAGGCTGGTACTAATGTTATCACCTGGACCCAGGATGGCGGTAACGCATTGACTACTACCGTCGACTTCGGTACTGGCGGTTTCTCCCAGAAGGGTAACTTGAACTACTACTCGCGTAACCTCCCAGACGGTACCTTCCAGAGTTACTTCCTTTCCCACGCTTGTCCAAGCAGCCAGCTTAAGCAGGGTTTCCTTTCCATCACTGATAGCACTAGCCGAATCATCTGTAGCGAAGTTTCTGCCTGGGTGACTGATGAAATCAACACCTGGGAATTCCCTATGCAGGCTAGTCAGACGCCAGCCAACTTCCAGATCCAGTGTAGCCCTTCGCAAGCATCTGTTTCTTATACTGGCATCAATCCTGGTTACAGAGTGTTCCTTACCACCAACATGCAGCAAAAGGCAGCTGCGTTCGTCCTCGACTACTTTGAGTCCTACCTCTGCGATGACGGTGAAACCGACTCTATAAGTCTCGCCTCCACGGTTATTATCAACGACGCGTCCAGTTACTCTAATGGTACGGCTGACTTTGAAATTACCACCACCTCATACTGGAGTAATACCTTTACCTCCACCACAACTTTGCCATTCGGTTCTACCGATCACACTGCCACTGTTGTCGTTGAGATCCCATTCCCAACCACTGAGACTATTACTATTACTTCCACTGGTACTGGTTCCGCCGAAACTACCGTCACTGCTCCATTCTCCTCTGGTGCTACTGTGATCACCGTCACTGACATACTTCCATCACCATCTACTGAGACTGTTACTGTTACTTCCACTGGTACTGGTTCCGTTGAAACTATCGTCACTGCTCCATTCACTTCTGGTGCTACTGTGATCACCGTCACTGACATA